>NC_091233.1:6783397-7058397 GCF_040958095.1 Procambarus clarkii | reverse complement strand
ACCTTGCAACACATCCCTAAAGCAGCCCGCCCCCATGCAGCAGCCAAATTATCTGCCCTCCTGAGAAAGGTCAACGACTCTCCTGGAACGACCCAAGCATGGCACAACCTCCTAATGTTTGGCAACATATGTCTAGCACCCCTGCAAGGAGAGACAAAACCTTAGCTGCCTCAGTCATCAAAGCTATAAATGATTTTCCCAGGAAGGACAACCAGGTGCGCCTTCCCACTCGCGCGAGAAACACCCACGGCAGGAAGAGCAACAGTGGCATATCCGAGACATCAAAAATCAGAACATCAGTCACCAAGAAAATAGAAGAAGGAAACACTATTGGCACAATACGAGTCATCACCAGTGAGGACTCAATTGCCGACAGAGATGCCGCAACAGCTCAAGCCCTAAGGGAGAAAACACCCACCCAGGGCTCCGCGTGAGGACGACATTGTACAGTGGGGGCTACCGGAGCAGAACCTCTCTGGGTGGCTGAATCTGTGGGTCCATAAAGCAGCCATGTCCTTCCCTACAGGATCAGCAGGTGGGTTCACAGGACTAAAACCCAACCATTTCAAGCAAATGCTCAACCCTGCACTGGGTGACATTGCAAAGAACTTCTTGGTGGAACTAACCAGATTCACCAACACATGTCTAGCTGGCAACATACCAGCGTCCATAAGATCTATCTTTTTTGGAGCATCTCTCTGTGCTCTAAAGAAAAAGGATGGAGGGATCAGGCCAATAGCTGTGGGCAATTCTCTCCGGCGTCTCGTCGCAAAGGCAGCTGCAAGAACAGTTAGTGATGCAGCGGCCAACATGCTGAAGCCAAAACAGCTCGGGTTAGGCATTCCACAAGGGTGTGAGGCGGCAGCCCATGCAGCTCGAGCCTTCATCGCCAACATCACAGACGAAAAGGCCCTTATCAGCTAGATTTAAAAAATGCCTTCATTTGGTGCGGAGGGATGCTGTACTCCGTGCGGTTCAGTAGTCATTTCCCTTCCCTCTACCCTTTTGTACATTCATGCTACAGTATGGATCTTAAGCAACTTTTTGGCGAACATGAAATTGACTCGCGAGAAGGCGTCCAACAGGGTGACCCCCTTGCTCCTCTCCTTTTTCTGCTTAGTCATCAAACAAGTCACAGATGTCCTGTCCCGCGAGCTTAACATCTGGTTCTTGGATGATGGTACCCTAGCTGGTTTCCAGACTCCCTCCTGGAGGACATCAGAAAAATCCAGGAGCAAGGTGCAGTTTTAGGCCTCACCTTGAACCCTTCTAAATGTGAAATAATATGTTCCAACCAGGGCATCGTAGAGAGAATAGAGGGTCTTCTGCCAAATATCCATAAAACTAAACCTGAAGACAGCACACTCCTAGGAGCTCCCCTGGGGTTGAAAGCCATCGATGAGGTCCTTGATAAGAAAATCGCCGACCTTAGGAGGATGGATGGGAGGATTGGGGATATTGATGCTCATGATGCACTCTACCTCATCACCAGATGTCTGTCCCTCCCCAGGTTTAACCTACTTTCTGAGGTGTTCACCATCTTACAGTAGCCAAAAACTAAGTGAGTATGACCGGTTACTGAAATCAATGCTAGTAAAAGCCCTTAACCTCTCTCTCGATGACCTACAGTGGAAACAAGCCTCTCTTCCCGTAAGACTTGGGGGCCTCGGAGTTCGAACAGCAACGCAAAATCGCTGTTCCAGCCTTCCTGTCCTCCTTATCAGCAATCCGACGACCTTGTGAAGGAAATTCTACCTGCCCACTTACATCAGCTGGCAGGTGTACATGATCCCAATTTTACACGCTGTGCCACAGAGTGGGCCTCTCGTGCAGGCCAGTCACCTCAACCACCATCCCCAAAAGCCACAAGCAATCCAGCTGGGATGGCCCCATTGTAGACCAAGTTGCTGCAGAGTGCTTAGGTGCTGCCACAACACAACACGAAATTGCTCGCCTCACAGCAGTAGCAGCACCACATGCAGGGGATTTCCTGTTAACAACCCCAATGTCGGCAACTGGCACGTGTCTCACACCACACGCCCTCCGAATTGCTGTGGCCCTCCGCCTTGCTGCCCCAATCCACACCAGATATAGGTGTATTTGCGGCGAGGTGGTGGCTGACAGGTACAGCCACCATGGCCTACTCTGCCAAAGCACAGGGGGATGGCACTCGAGGCACAGTGAAGTTAACGACATCATCAAGAGGAGCCTCACCACAGCTGGATGCCCAGCTGAAAGAGAGCCCCGTTACCTAACGCCCCGTAACTCTGATGCTCTTATTGGTCGCCCGGATGGAATCACAGTGAAACCCCTGGAAGAATGGCAAGCAGTTGGTATGGGACTACACGTGTGTATCAACCCTGGCTAACACCTACATTAACCTCAGTGTTGCACAACCAGGTGGCGCTGCCACCCACAGGGAAGCAGCCAAATCCCGTAAGTATAGGACAACTGGATCACCACTACAATTTTGTCCCCATTGCTTCTGAGACACTCGGCGCCTGGGGTAAAAGTGCTACCAGTTTTTTGAAGGAACTGGGGTCTAGGCTCATTGAAACAACAAGGGACCCAAGAGCTGCAAGCTTTCTTTTCCAGCGCCTCAGTGTGGCAATACAGAGGGGAAATGCGCACTGCATCCAGGGTTCCTGCCCGCCATCTGAGGAGCTGGAGGAACTTGACAACCTATGATAACCATCTTTGTAACCCATATGTAACTCCTTTTTTGTAACAAAGTTCAAATAAAGTAAATATATATGTGTACATACAAAAGAATGGGGGTGGTAGGAGAGGATAATATTAGTGTTCAGTGAGAAACCACAAGGTCTCCTCTGAATACTTTTTTATTTTCTTCTCCGAGGCTATGGGTCCCCACAATTGGCACCAGAGGTGGTACCCTCACTATATATATAAAATATATATATATAATATATATATATTTAATATATATATATGTATATAATATATATATAATATATATATATATAATATATATATATATATTATATATATATATATATATATATATATATATATATATATATATATATATATATATATATATATATATATATTATTAAATATGACCGAAAAGTAAGATTAATAATTCTAACACGAATTTTCTCAATCTTTCGTACATTTCTTTTCACTGTTGGTGGTAACTCAAAAATCAATTCTCCAAATTAATTTTTATTTCTAGTCTGACGCGACACTTGAGCGCGTTTCGTAAACTTATTACATTTTCAAAGACTTTAGTTTACACATACACAACTGAATAGAACTTACACATCTCCGATTTGTTTATATCTACATTTGAGTGAGGTGGATGGGGTGAGGTGGTATTTAATAAGGTATTAATTTCATCAACACAAGCCAGAACACAAACAATGGGTATTGAATAGAAGTGATTGTAGAAAGCCTATTGGTCCATATTTCTTGATGCTTCTATATTGGAGCGGTGTCTTGAGGTGGGTAGAATATAGTTTGTGCATTAATTGGCTGTTGATTGCTGGTGTTGACTTCTTGATGTGTAATGCCTCGCAAACGTCAAGCCGCCTGCTATCGCTGTATCTATCGATAATTTCTGTTTTGTTTACTAGGATTTCTCTGGCGATGGTCTGGTTGTGGGAAGAGATTATATGTTCCTTAATGGAGCCCTGTTGCTTATGCGGCGTTAAACGCCTAGAAAGAGATGTTGTTGTCTTGCCTATATATTGTTTTTTTGGGGCTTACAGTCCCCAAGAGGGCATTTGAAGGCATAGACGACGTTGGTCTCTTTTAAAGCGTTCTGTTTTGTGTCTAGAGAGATTCTCATGAGTAGGCTGGCCGTTTTTTTGGTTTTATAGTAAATCGTCAGTTGTATCCTCTGAATTTTTGTCTGTAGGGATACGTTTGTATTAACAATATCTTTCAGGACCCTTTCCTCCGTTTTATGAGCTGTGGAAAAGAAGTTCCTGTAAAATAGTCTAATAGGGGGTATAGGTGTTGTGTTGGTTGTCTCTTCAGAGGTTGCATGGCGTTTCACTTTCCTTCTTATGATGTCTTCGACGAAACCATTGGAGAAGCCGTTGTTGACTAGGACCTGCCTTACCCTACATAGTTCTTCGTCGACTTGCTTCCATTCTGAGCTGTGGCTGAGAGAACGGTCGACATATGCGTTAACAACACTCCTCTTGTACCTATCTGGGCAGTCGCTTTTGGCATTTAGGCACATTCCTATGTTCGTTTCCTTAGTGTAGACTGCAGTGTGGAAACCTCCGCTCTTTTCCATGACTGTTACATCTAGAAAGGGCAGCTTCCCATCCTTTTCCATCTCGTAAGTGAAACGCAGCACGGAACTCCGCTCAAATGCCTCCTTCAGCTCCTGCAGATGTCTGACATCAGGTACCTGTGTAAAAATGTCGTCAATATACCTGCAGTTATGGCCGGTTTCAAGTTCATGTCGACTAAGACCTTTTGCTCGATGGTAACCATGTAGAAGTTTGCAAACAGGACACCTAGGGGAGAACCTATGGCGATTTCATCTACTTGCTTATACATGTGCCCATCCGGGCTCAAGAAGGGTGCCTCTTTAGTACAAGCTTGGAGTAGTTTCCTTAGAATGTTTTCTGATATTTCAAGAGGAGTACAGGCCGTATCACGATACACTCTGTCCGCTATCATCCCGATTGTTTCATCCACAAGTACGATTGGTAAAGAGTGATTATACGTCCAACGAGGCTCTTATCCCTGTAGCCTGTGTTCTCCTCAGTAAGTCAACGAATTCCTTTGGAGACTTCAGGCTGAAGGTGCAAGGGACATAAGGAGTATGTCCCTTGACATACTCTTCTACATACTGAACTTCTCAGAGTAGGCTGAGAAGTTCGTTCTAGCTACTAGGTACGACTTATATATATATATATATATATATATATATATTATATATATATATTATATATATATATATATATATATAGTATATATATATATATATATATATATATATATATATATATATATATTTATATATATTTATATATATATATATAGATAAATATATATATATATATATATATATATATATATATATATATATATATATATATATATATATATATATATATATATATAGGTTAGGTAAGTTTAGGCTAGGAAATACGATACGTTTGTAGCAATAGAAATAGGTAAAAAATATAAAAAATGAATAAAGTTTAAATAAATTATAAATTATTTAAAAACAATAAAAAAATAAAGATAAAAAAATAGCTGGAATTTTACGTAACGTTTCCTTATCACCGAATGCCTCTGTTCACCTTGCAGTAAATAGATATCCGGGAGTTGGTTAGGTTATGTTAGGTTAGTTTTGGATAGGAAATGATGAGTGAGGTAGGGATGATGATTATGAGTAGTGAGGTAGTGATGATGTTAGTGAGTAGTGAGGTAGTGATGATGATGGTGAGTAGTGAGGTAGTGATGATGATAGTGAATAGTGTGGTAGTAATGATGATGGTGAATAGTGTGGTAGTGATGATGATAGTTAGTAGTGAGGTAGTGATGATGGTGAATAGTGTGGTAATGATAATGTTGAGTAGTGTTGTAGTGATGATGATAGTGAGTAGTGTGGTAGTGATGATGATGGTGAGTAGTGTGGTAGTTATGATGATGGTGAATAGTGTGGTAGGGATGATGATGGTGAGTAGTGAGGTAGTGATTATGATGGTGAGTAGTGTGGGAATGATGATGATGGTGAGTAGTGAGGTGGTGATTATGATGGTGAGTAGTGTGGTAGTGATGATGATGGTGAGTAGTGTGGTAGTGATGATGATGGTGAGTAGTGAGGTGATGATGCTGAGTAGTGAAGTAATGATGATGATGGTGAGTAGTGAGGTAGTGCCGATGATGGTGAGTAGTGAGGTGATGATGACGAGTAGTGAATTAGTGATGATGATGGTGAGTAGTGATGATGATAGTGAGTAGTGATGATGTTAGTGAGTAGTGAGGAAGTGATGATGATAGTGAGTAGAGAAGTAGTGATGATGATGGTGAGTAGTGTGGTAGAGATGATGATGGTGAGTAGTGTGGTATTGATGATAGTGAGTAGTGTGGTAGTGATGGTGAGTAGTGATGATAATGAGTAGTGTGGTAGTGATGATGATGGTGGGTAGTAAGGTAGTGATGATTGTGAGTAGTGAGGTAATGATGATGATAGTGAGTAGAGAGGTAGTGATGATGATGGTGAGTAGTGAGGTAGTGATGATGGTAAGTAGTGTGGTAGTGATGATGATAGTGAGTTAATGATGATGATTGTGTAGTAGTGATGATGATGGTGAGAAGTGAGGTAGTGAATAATGAGGTAGTGATGATGATGGTGAGTAGTGAGGTAGTGATGATGATATTGAGTAGTGTGGTAGTGATGATGATAGTGAATAGTGTGGTAGTGATGATGATGGTGAGTAGTGTGGTAGTGACGATGATAGTGAGTAGTGATGATGGTGAGTAGTGTGGTAGTGATGATGATGGTGAGTAGTGAGGTAGTGATGATGGTGAGTAGTGAGGTAGTGATGATGGTGAGTAGTTATGGTGATGATGATGACGAGTAGTGATGATGGTGAGTAGTGAGGTAGTGATGATGGTGAGTAGTGAGGAAGTGATGATGGTGAGTAGAGAAGTAGTGATGATGATGGTGAGTAGTGTGGTAGTGATGATGGTGAGTAGTGTGGTAGTGATGATGATGGTGAGTAGTGATGATGTTTATGAGTAGTGTGGTAGTTATGATGATGGTGGGCATTGATATAGTGATGATGGTGAGTAGTGAGGTAATAATGATGATGGTGAGTAGAGAGGTAGTGATGATGATGGTGAGTGATGATTTAGTGAGTAGTGAAGTATATATATATATAGGTAAGGTTAGATTAGGTTAGGTTAGGTTTAATTAGGTTAGTTTAGTTTAGGCTAAGAAATAGGCTATTTTTGTTGAAATAGAAATGGGGCAGTAATTGTTGGTAGCGTGTCTTATCACCGAATGCCTCTGTTCATCTAGTAGTAAATAGGTATCCAGGAGTTAGTTAGGTTAGGTTAGATTAGGTTAGGTTAGTTTTGGCTAGGAATTAGGCTAAGCTAGGTTAGGTTAGGTTACGTTCGGTTAGTTTAGGCTAGGTTTGTAGAAATAGAAATAGAAGGGCTGTAATTGTAGGTAGCGTTTCCTATCACCGAATACATCTATTCACTTAACAGTAAATAGGTATCCAGGAGTTAGTTACGTTAGGTTAGGTTAGGTTGTGGGAGCCGAGCGGACAGCACGCTGGACTTGTGATCCTGTAGTCCCGTGTTCGATCCCGGGCGCCGGTGAGAAACAATGGGCAAAGTTTCTTTCACCCTATGCCCCTGTTACCTAGCAGTAAAATAGGTACCTGGGTGTTAGTCAGCTGTCACAGGCTGCTTCTTGGGGGTGGAGGCCTGGTCGAGGACCGGGCCGCGGGGACACTATAGCCCCGAAATCATCTCAAGATAACCTCAAGATAAGGTTAGCTTAGATTAGGTTATGTTTGTTTTGGCTAGGAAATAGGCTAGGTTTGCAGGTGAAGTTAGGTTAATTTAGGCTAGGTTTGCAGAAATAGAAATAGAAAAGGGGCTGTAATTGTTGGTAGCTTTTCCTATCAACGAATGCTTCTGTTCACTTAGCAGTAAATAGGTATCCAGGAGTTAGTAAGCTAGCTACTTGGGGCGTGGTGAGTGAGTGAGGGCTAGTTAGTTCGTTAGTCACTAATTGAACCTTGTGTGGGTGTTGGGATATAAGCCTAACATGTGTATGTATAAACTGCCTGTCCCCCGACTCAATGATATTACATGTATTGACTAAAATGAAGCCTAAGAGAGTATATCCATGACGTAAGATGAGTCATTTGTCAGCAGCATGATAGATCAATGGCCAGCGGCGGCATCCCAACATTTCTATTTTGGAGCAACAGTAGTAGTAGTCCATTTGATGTTAGTTGGTTTAACTAAATAGTTGCAATAAGTACTATCATTAATGGAGAATTGGCTGCTATGTGTGAGTATCCTCCGCCTGCCTGCCCTCCGCAGTTACCATTGTCTTGACTCACTCACTCACATGTGATTACTTACTACTTGTATACAATAGCAACGGCCATACTACCTACCTATCATCTTGAGAACACTGCGTCTCGTCCCATACATCTGTCAGGTTAAGCACCGTTGACTTTGGTTAGTACTTGGATGGGTGACCTGCCCGGGAACACCAACTGCTGTTGGTATACATATTTGGGCAGTCTCCGTGGGTCAGAGTGAGTGTGTGTGTGTGTGTGTGTACAAGAATGTCGCACATGGAAATGTGTACATGCCATTTTAATAATAGTTTACCATCCATGAAGAAAACGTCTACCTATTTGTCAGTCCATTGTCTCTGCCGGCCGGCCTACCTACCTGCTAAAACTTGTCCACTCAATATACTGTTGAATATCTATCTCCAGTGATCACTTACCCTTAATTCCTACATTATTAACCAAGTGATCTCATTAACAAATCTTTACACATTTCAACCACCTTCCTTCATGCTAACATGAATCACAACAACTAATACACTCAACTCAGTCCCAAACACTTTTCTTATTCCTTCCACAACACCTCGCCCTATATAACCTATCTGAGAAAATTATGTTTAAATACCTAACTGCCAACCCATCCCCTCTGCCTTCCCCCCCTCCCACCACACTTCCCACGGTAGCTCCTCCGGACCCCTCCCCCCCCCCCCATGCCCCCTCCCAAACAAACAACCCCCCCCCCACAACGGAGGCAGCCGTACCCCTACCCCCTAAACAACCCCCCTCCAACACCCAACAATACCCCCCCCCCCCCCCCGCCAAACACAGAAAATGGCGGCCACAACGCTATATTTAACCAGACAAACCCTTCGTTCTTCGCCTATGTACTATTTATTCTCGAAATAAAACGAGGAATAAAACAAACCGGATTTTCCTTCCTTAGTAAAACACAGATATTTTACAGAACGAGGCCTAAAAAAGCCCATATTAGATATTGGATTGCTTGTTTACCACTCACAAACTCATTTGGAAACACCACACTAATTATTAATTAATACCTACTTTTAAACACACACACATGTCAGTTAGCCTAAATTCTCCAATATTCATTCATAAAACTGCCTCACGAGGCTGCAACCTCATCAAAAAAAGCTGTTAGGTATTTCTAACTGTCAACACAAATTAACAACTTCACATGTCAATCATTGCAACTGTTGATAAATAGATACTAACTAACCTTGCTATGAGATATAAATACAAGTGCCAAATTTGATTCAGAAGGCAACTCCAGCGTGGCCTAGTCGGATAGAACAAGTTCCTAATCCGGATAGACCTGCGTTCGAGCCTGTCGGAACGGTTGCAAGTACAGGGCACAGATTTCTGTGTGTCCCCTCCTGTAGGAGCATCAGTTTCGATAGATTCTCTGGATAGCCGAAGATTGATTGACTGACCCCTTGGAATGTGGGGAAGGGTTGAAGTCAGTGGGCCCAAGGACGGATACCTGAATCCACTGACCTCGGGCAGGTCTTTCAATCCACCTGGATTTCAGGTGGGGAGAAGGGAGGCAATTTGGGTCGACATAAATAGCTTCCTGGACCCAAAACCCCATGGATACACGGACACGGACACTCAAACGGACACGGACACTCATGGACTCTGACACGAACCTTCGGTTCGTGTCAGATAATAAGAAGGGAGGTTGGTTAGGTTGGTTGGTTAGGTTGGTTAGGTTGGTTGGTTAGGTTGGTTAGGTTAGGTTAAGTTAGGTTGGTTAGGTTAGGTTAGGTTAGGTTAGGTTGGTTAGTTTATATATATATTTATATATATATATATATATATATATATATATATATATATATATATATATATATATATATATATATATATATATATATATATATATATTATATTTATATATGACTATGATGGGAGTGTAATAGTCATCATTACTATGTTTGAAGTGTAATAGTCATGACGACGGTGATGGGAGTGTAATAGTAATAATGGCAATGTTGGGAGTGTAATAGTCATAATGACTATGTTGTGGATATAATAGTCAACTATGACTATGTTGGGAGTATAATAGTCATGACGACTATGTTGGGAATGTAAGAGTCATGACGACTATGTTGGGAGTGTTATCGAGATGATGAGTATATTAGGAGTGTAATAGTCATAATGACTATGTTATGGATATAATAGTCAACTATGACTATATTGGGAGTGTAATAGTCATGATAACTATGTTGGTTGTTTAATAGTCATGCCGACAATGGTGGGAGTGTAATGGTTGTGATGACTATGTTGCGAGTTTGATTGTCATGATGACTATGTTGGTGGTGTAAACGTCATGATGGCTATGTTGGGAGTGTTACAGTCATGATGACTATGTTGGGAGTGTAATAGTCATGATGACTATGTTGGAAGTGTAATAGTCATGATCACTATGTTGGGAGAGTAATAGTCATGATGACAATGTTGGAAGTGTAATAGTCATGATGACTATGTTGGGAGTGTAATAGTCATGATGACTATGTTGGGAGTGTAATAGTCATGATGACTATGTTGGGAGTGTAATAGTCATGATGGCTATGTTGTGAGTGCAATAGTCATGACGACGATGTTGGGAGTGTAACAGTCCTGATGACTATGTTGGGAGATTAATAGTCATGATGACTATGTTAGGAGTGTAGTAGTCATGATGACTATGTTGGGAGTGTAATAGTCATGACGATTATGTTGAGAGTGTAATTGTCATGATGACTATGTTGCGAGTGTAATAGTCATGATGACTATGTTGGGAGTGTAATAGTCATGATGACTATGTTGGTGGTGTAAACGTCATGATGCTTATGTTGGGAGTATATGGGTCATGATAACGATGTTGGGAGTGTTTTAGTCATGATGACAATGTTGGGAGTGTTTTAGTCATGATGACAATGTTGGGAGATTAATAGTCATGATGACAATGTTTGGAGTGTAATTGTCATGATGACCATGTTGGAAGTGTAATAGTTACGATGACTATGTTGGGAGTGAAATAGTCATGATGACTATCTTGGGAGTGTAATAGTCATGATGACTATGTTGGGAGTGCAATAGTCATGATGACGATGTTGGGAGTGTTACAGTCATGATGACTATATTGGGAGATTAATAGTCATGATGACTATGTTGGGAGTGCAATAGTCATGATGAAGATGTTAGGACTGTAACAGTCATGATGACTATATTGGGAGTGCAATTGTCATGATGAAGATGTTGGGAGTGTACCAGTCATGATGATTATATTGGGAGTGCAATAGTCATGATGATTATATTGGGAGTGCAATAGTCATGATGAAGATGTTGGGATTGTAACAGTCATGATGACTATGTTGGGACTGCAATAGTCATGATGAAGATGTTGGGAGTGTAACAGTCATGATGACTATATTGGGAGTGCAATAGTCATGATGAAGATGTTGGGAGTGTAACAGTCATGATGACTATATTGGGAGAGTAATAATCAAGATGACTATGTTGGGAGTGTAATAGTCATCACGCATATGTTGAGAGTGTAATTGTCATGATGACTATGTTGCGAGTGTAATAGTGATGATTACTATGTTAGGAGTGTAATAGTCATATATGACTATGTTGAGAGTGTAATAGTCATGATGACAATGTTGGATGTTTAATAGTCATGACGACGATGGTGGGAGTGTAATGGTCATGATAACTATGTTGGGAGTGTAAAAGTCCTGATGACTATGTTGGGAGTGTGATAGTCATGATGACTATGTTGGGAGGGTAATAGTCATGATGACGATGTTGGGAGTGTAACAGACATGATGACTATGTTGGGAGTGTAATAGTCATGATGACTATGTTGGGAGTGTAATAGTCACGATGACTATGTTGGGAGTGTGATAGTCATGATGACTAAGGGTCATCTCCAAACATAGCCATCATGACTATTACACTCCCAACATAGTCATCATGTCTATTACACTCCCAATATAGTCATCATGACTGTAACACTCCCAACATAGTCATCATGGCTGTTACACTCCAAACATAGCCATCATGACTATTACACTCCCAACATAGTCATCATGACTATCACACTCCCAACATAGTCATCAGGACTTTTACACTCCAAACATAGTCATCATGACCATTATACTCCCACCATCCTTACCCCTTATTTCATGCAAATAAGTGATAGAGGATTTCATCCATTTCTATGCTCAATCGATCCTTGGCTAGACACTATAAGTATATAACTTCTAGCAGGTGAAGGGACGGCGACGTTTTGGTTTGTCCTGGACCATTCTCAAGTCGATTGTGAGGAATACAATCTCATACATACAAGGAATACATCAAAACTTCGTTTAACTGCAAACTAAGACAGCTGTCTAGTCTTTGTCCTTGTGACTTCGATCTCATTAAACGGTTCCGTGTCATCTGCCCTTCTCTTCCTTATTTCTATGGTCTTCCTAAGACTCATAAACCTGGTGTTCCTCTTCGTCCTATCATTTTTTCACGGGGCTCTGTCAGCTATCCTCTTGCCTCCTGGTTCGCTAAAACCCTGACGACTTACCTTGGCACTTTTTCCCCTGCCCACCTTCGTCACTCTCAGGACTTCATAGAAAGACTGCGCCTGCAACCCTCTTGTAAGATGATTAGAATTGATGTCGACTCTCTGTTCACTAATGTTCCGCTCGATGACGTTCTCTTTTTTCCTTAGACAGAAGGCGTCTGAGGGCCTTCTTCCTCTCCCGCTTCCCATTGACGTTTTCCTCGAACTCATTAGACTCTGTGTTGACTCTAACTCTTTCTCTTTCAACGGTAATTATTACACTCAAACTTTCGGTGTCGCTATGGGTTCCCCTCTATCCCCTGTACCTGCTAATTTCTACATGGAATACTTCGAAATTGTTCTTCTTCTATTAATACTCGTCCCTCTCTCTGGCTTCGCTATGTTGATGACATTTTTGCTTTATGGCCTCATGACCTTAGTCTTTTCCAGCCTTTCCTCTCCTTTCTTAACATTCTGGCTCCTTCTATCCATTTCAAAGTTGAGTGGGAATTAATTCCCTCCTTCCTTTTCTTGACGTTCACGTTCACAGCCCTGTGTCCGGGTTCTCTTTCTCTGTCTACGGCATACCCATGCACAGTGGCATGTACATACACTTCTTTTGAGTTGACGAGTTTAACAGTTACCAGGGAGGATGTTCTTAAACAAATAGTAAAACTCAAACCAAACAAATCCCCAGGGCCGGATGAAGTGTTTGCCAGGGCGCTTAAAGAATGCAAAGAGGAGCTTTGTGACCCACTGTCTACCATATTTAATAAGAACATAAGAACAAAGGTAACTGCCAATGTAAATGGAAAGTATTCCATTATTCCATTATTCCATATTCCATTATTCCGTCATGGAAAGTATTCCATGACGTCTGCACAGAAAAAATAGATATTATTGCACTTACCGAAACGTGGATGAATGTAGAAAATAGAGAACTATTAGCTGAATATCAAATATATGGATTTAAACTATTTCACACAGATAGATATATTAGACGAGGAGGTGGAGTAGCCATATATGTTAGGGACAATTTGAAATGTAGTCTCAAAAAGGGAATCAAAACAGAGCCACACACAGAAACTATTTGGATTGAATTAAACGAAAAAGCTAATAATATTATAATAGGAGTAATATATAGGCCACCAAATTTAGACAGAATGGAAGCAAAGCATCTATGGGATGAAATATCTAGAGCATCTAGATCTAACAGTATTTATGTCATGGGTGACTTTAATTTTAGCGGAATAAACTGGTTGAACAAAACAGGGAATAGTGAAGCAGAAGATTTTCTAGAATTAATTGACGATTGCTTTCTTACGCAACACATTAAGGAACCAACACGGGAAAATAATATTTTAGATTTAGTGTTAACTAACAGGGAAACGCAAATTAATGACATCGAAATAGGGAGTGAGCTAGGGAGCAGTGATCACAAAGAAATCAGATTTAGCATAGAATGGAATAGACCAGTAGGAGAAAATTCTGTTAAAGTGCCAGATTTTCGAAAAGCTGATTTTAATAGCCTAAGAATTTTTTTGGGTCAAATTGATTGGAAAGGCTTGGGTATGGGGTGTGGGCCGGTCTTGGAGCGAGACATGAACCCAGCGATAGGTGACTTAAATGGGGATTTCGATGTGGATTCAATATATAACTTATTTAAGAATATTCTAAACAAAGCACAGGAACGTAGTATACCATACAAATTGAATAGATCGTATACTAATGACCCAAAGTGGATAACAAAGAATTTGAAGAACCTTATAGGTAAAAAGAGAGCTTGGTACAAAAGGATTAAAAATGGGGAGGTCACTTTAGAACAGGAATTCGTACAACTGGTTAGAAATGTTAAAAAAGAGATAAGGAAAGCAAAAAGAAACTATGAAGTTCGCATAGCAGGGCAAGCAAAGACAAATCCTAAAGGGTTTTTTCAGTTATATCGTACTAAGACTAGGGAAAGGATAGGTCCATTAAAAACTGAGACTGGTCAAATAACAGATAGTGATGAAGAGATGAGTAGTATTTTTAATAAATATTTTGTATCTGTATTTACTAAAGAGGAACTTAACAATATGCCTTCAGCCGAACAAGTCTATGTGGGTGGGGACGAGGACAGGTTGACGAGTTTAGCAGTTACCAGGGAGGATGTTCTTAAACAAATAGTAAAACTCAAACCAAACAAATCCCCAGGGCCGGATGAAGTGTTTGCTAGGGTGCTTAAAGAATGCAAAGAGGAGCTTTGTGACCCACTGTCAACCATATTTAATAAATCAATAGAGTCAGGCAGAGTGCCAGAGTTTTGGAAAGTTGCTAATGTGATACCAGTTTTTAAGAAAGGAGATAGATCACTTGCGTCTAACTATCGACCAATTAGCCTAACGTCTATTGTGGGAAAGTTACTCGAATCTATAATAGCAAATAAAATTCGTCTTCATCTTGAAAAACATAAATTAATAATTGAGTCGCAACATGGTTTTATAAATGGCCGTTCATGTTTAACAAATTTGTTGTCTTTTTATTCTAGCATTGTTGAGGCAGTTGATAGTGGTAAGGATTGCGATGTTGTATACCTTGACTTTAGCAAAGCTTTTGATACAGTGCCACATGAAAGACTGATTAAAAAAATAGAGTCTCATGGTATTGGGGGTGCTATATTAAGCTGGATTAGGGCATGGCTATACCTAAGGAAACAGAGAGTTAGTATAAATGGAATCAAGTCAGAGTGGGAAAATGTTGTAAGTGGAGTGCCTCAAGGCTCTGTCCTGGGACCTCTGTTGTTTATAATATATATAAATGATTTAGATTCAGGTTTGAGTAGCAACATTTGCAAATTTGCCGATGATACGAAAATCGGTAGGGAAATTAATTCGGAGGAGGACTCACTATCACTTCAAGTTGATCTAGATAGGGTTTTGAAATGGTCAAAGGATTGGCAGATGCAGTTTAATGCTGATAAATGTAAAGTTCTGAGGTTAGGTAATGATGATAGAGTTACAAGATACGAGCTAGATGGTGTTGTGATTGCGAAGTCGGATTGCGAAAGGGATCTGGGAGTTATGATTAGTAAGAATTTAAAACAAAAGGATCAATGCATAAATGTTCGTAATAAGGCAAATCGGACACTTGGATTTATTAATCGCAGCGTTAGTAACAAGACACCTGGTGTGGTTCTCAAGCTATATCTTGCTCTAGTTAGGCCCCATTTAGATTATGCAGTTCAGTTTTGGTCGCCATATTATAGAATGGATATAAATTCACTTGAACGTGTCCAGCGTAGGATGACTAAGTTAATTCCCCAAATTAGAAATCTTTCATATGAAGAAAGATTAACAAAGCTTAAGTTGCATTCACTGGAAAGGCGAAGAGTTAGGGGTGACATGATAGAGGTTTACAAGTGGATGAATGGACATAACCGGGGGGATATTAATAGGGTATTAAAAGTATCAACACAGGACAGAACACGAAACAATGGATATAAATTGGATAAGTTTAGATTTAGGAAAGACTTGGGTAAATACTGGTTCAGTAACAGGGTTGTTGATTTGTGGAACCAATTGCCGCGTAACATTGTGGAGGTGGGGTCCCTCGATTGTTTCAAGCACGGGTTGGACAAGTATATGAGTGGGATTGGGTGGTTATAGAATAGGAGCTGCCTCGTATGGGCCAATAGGCCTTCTGCAGTTACCTTTGTTCTTATGTTCTTAAGAACATAAGAACATAAGAACAAAGGTAACTGCAGAAGGCCTATTGGCCCATACGAGGCAGCTCCTATTCTATAACCACCCAATCCCACTCATATACTTGTCCAACCCGTGCTTGAAACAATCGAGGGACCCCACCTCCACAATGTTACGCGGCAATTGGTTCCACAAATCAACAACCCTGTTACTGAACCAGTATTTACCCAAGTCTTTCCTAAATCTAAACTTATCCAATTTATACCCATTGTTTCGTGTTCTGTCCTGTGTTGATACTTTTAATACCCTATTAATATCCCCCCGGTTATGTCCATTCATCCACTTGTAAACCTCTATCATGTCACCCCTAACTCTTCGCCTTTCCAGTGAATGCAACTTAAGCTTTGTTAATCTTTCTTCATATGAAAGATTTCTAATTTGGGGAATTAACTTAGTCATCCTACGCTGGACACGTTCAAGTGAATTTATATCCATTCTATAATATGGCGACCAAAACTGAACTGCATAATCTAAATGGGGCCTAACTAGAGCAAGATATAGCTTGAGAACCACACCAGGTGTCTTGTTACTAACGCTGCGATTAATAAATCCAAGTGTCCGATTTGCCTTATTACGAACATTTATGCATTGATCCTTTTGTTTTAAATTCTTACTAATCATAACTCCCAGATCCCTTTCGCAATCCGACTTCGCAATCACAACACCATCTAGCTCGTATCTTGTAACTCTATCATCATTACCTAACCTCAGAACTTTACATTTATCAGCATTAAACTGCATCTGCCAATCCTTTGACCATTTCAAAACCCTATCTAGATCAACTTGAAGTGATAGTGAGTCCTCCTCCGAATTAATTTCCCTACCGATTTTCGTATCATCGGCAAATTTGCAAATGTTGCTACTCAAACCTGAATCTAAATCATTTATATATATTATAAACAACAGAGGTCCCAGGACAGAGCCTTGAGGCACTCCACTTACAACATTTTCCCACTCTGACTTGATTCCATTTATACTAACTCTCTGTTTCCTTTGGTATAGCCATGCCCTAATCCAGCTTAATATAGCACCCCCAATACCATGAGACTCTATCTTTTTAATCAGTCTTTCATGTGGCACTGTATCAAAAGCTTTGCTAAAGTCAAGGTATACAACATCGCAATCCTTACCACTATCAACTGCCTCAACAATGCTAGAATAAAAAGATAACAAATTTGTTAAACATCAACGGCCATTTATAAAACCATGTTGCGACTCAATTATTAATTTATGTTTTTCAAGATGAAGACGAATTTTATTTGCTATTATAGATTCGAGTAACTTTCCCACAATAGACGTTAGGCTAATTGGTCGATAGTTAGACGCAAGTGATCTATCTCCTTTCTTAAAAACTGGTATCACATTAGCAACTTTCCAAAACTCTGGCACTCTGCCTGACTCTATTGATTTATTAAATATGGTTGACAGTGGGTCACAAAGCTCCTCTTTGCATTCTTTAAGCACCCTGGCAAACACTTCATCCGGCCCTGGGGATTTGTTTGGTTTGAGTTTTACTATTTGTTTAAGAACATCCTCCCTGGTAACTGTTAAACTCGTCAACCTGTTCTCGTCCCCACCCACATAGACTTGTTCGGCTGAAGGCATATTGTTAAGTTCCTCTTTAGTAAATACAGATACAAAATATTTATTAAAAATACTACTCATCTCTTCATCACTATCTGTTATTTGACCTGTCTCAGTTTTTAATGGACCTATCCTTTCCCTAGTCTTAGTACGATATAACTGAAAAAACCCTTTAGGATTTGTCTTTGCTTGCCCTGCTATGCGAACTTCATAGTTTCTTTTTGCTTTCCTTATCTCTTTTTTAACATTTCTAACCAGTTGTACGAATTCCTGTTCTAAAGTGACCTCCCCATTTTTAATCCTTTTGTACCAAGCTCTCTTTTTACCTATAAGGTTCTTCAAATTCTTTGTTATCCACTTTGGGTCATTAGTATTCGATCTATTCAATTTGTATGGTATACTACGTTCCTGTGCTTTGTTTAGAATATTCTTAAATAAGTTATATATTGAATCCACATCGAAATCCCCATTTAAGTCACCTATCGCTGGGTTCATGTCTCGCTCCAAGACCGGCCCACACCCCATACCCAAGACTTTCCAATCAATTTGACCCAAAAAATTTCTTAGGCTATTAAAATCAGCTTTTCGAAAATCTGGCACTTTAACAGAATTTTCTCCTACTGGTCTATTCCATTCTATGCTAAATCTGATTTCTTTGTGATCACTGCTCCCTAGCTCACTCCCTATTTCGATGTCATTAATTTGCGTTTCCCTGTTGGTTAACACTAAATCTAAAATATTATTTTCCCGTGTTGGTTCCTTAATGTGTTGCGTAAGAAAGCAATCGTCAATTAATTCTAGAAAATCTTCTGCTTCACTATTCCCTGTTTTGTTCAACCAGTTTATTCCGCTAAAATTAAAGTCACCCATGACATAAATACTGTTAGATCTAGATGCTCTAGATATTTCATCCCATAGATGCTTTGCTTCCATTCTGTCTAAATTTGGTGGCCTATATATTACTCCTATTATAATATTATTAGCTTTTTCGTTTAATTCAATCCAAATAGTTTCTGTGTGTGGCTCTGTTTTGATTCCCTCTTTGAGACTACATTTCAAATTGTCCCTAACATATATGGCTACTCCACCTCCTCGTCTAATATATCTATCTGTGTGAAATAGTTTAAATCCATATATTTGATATTCAGCTAATAGTTCTCTATTTTCTACATTCATCCACGTTTCGGTAAGTGCAATAATATCTATTTTTTCTGTGCAGACAAGAGCATTTAATTCGTTAATTTTATTTCTTAGACTTCTACTGTTAGTGTAATATACCCTAAGTGAATTGTTATTTTGCGGACCTTCTCTTTCCCTGATCGTTTTGCCAATTCCTTTCTCCCACAAACACATACTTTTATTACCTCCTTCCTCCAAATCAATTCCCATACCTCTATCTACTAACAGTTTAAACCCAAACAAACACCTCTAACCACTTCTTCTAACGAGTTCGCAACAGCAACAACCCCAGCTCTCGATAGATGCACCCCATCACATAAGAACATAAGAACAAAGGTAACTGCAGAAGGCCTATTGGCCCATACGAGGCAGCTCCTATTCTATAACCACCCAATCCCACTCATATACTTGTCCAACCCGTGCTTGAAACAATCGAGGGACCCCACCTCCACAATGTTACGCGGCAATTGGTTCCACAAATCAACAACCCTGTTACTGAACCAGTATTTACCCAAGTCTTTCCTAAATCTAAACTTATCCAATTTATATCCATTGTTTCGTGTTCTGTCCTGTGTTGATACTTTTAATACCCTATTAATATCCCCCCGGTTATGTCCATTCATCCACTTGTAAACCTCTATCATGTCACCCCTAACTCTTCGCCTTTCCAGTGAATGCAACTTAAGCTTTGTTAATCTTTCTTCATATGAAAGATTTCTAATTTGGGGAATTAACTTAGTCATCCTACGCTGGACACGTTCAAGTGAATTTATATCCATTCTATAATATGGCGACCAAAACTGAACTGCATAATCTAAATGGGGCCTAACTAGAGCAAGATATAGCTTGAGAACCACACCAGGTGTCTTGTTACTAATGCTGCGATTAATAAATCCAAGTGTCCGATTTGCCTTACTACAAACATTTATGCATTGATCCTTTTGTTTTAAATTCTTACTAATCATAACTCCCTGATCCCTTTCGCAATCCGACTTCGCAATCACAACACCATCTAGCTCGTATCTTGTAACTCTATCATCATTACCTAACCTCAGAACTTTACATTTATCAGCATTAAACTGCATCTGCCAATCCTTTGACCATTTCAAAACCCTATCTAGATCAACTTGAAGTGATAGTGAGTCCTCCTCCGAATTAATTTCCCTACCGATTTTCGTATCATCGGCAAATTTGCAAATGTTGCTACTCAAACCTGAATCTAAATCATTTATATATATTATAAACAACAGAGGTCCCAGGACAGAGCCTTGAGGCACTCCACTTACAACATTTTCCCACTCTGACTTGATTCCATTTATACTAACTCTCTGTTTCCTTTGGTATAGCCATGCCCTAATCCAGCTTAATATAGCACCCCCATATAAATGCATCAGTAACAGAAATGCATCACGAGCATACATTTCATTTCTTCCATAGAAGTGTTCCCAGTTGTCTATGAAAGATATTGCATTTGATTTGCAATATCTTTCCAGCCGGCAATTGACACCAAGTGCCCTCGATATCCATTCATTTCCCACTCCCTTTCTTGGAAGAATGCCACATATGATCGGGATTCCTCCCTTGCTCCTAACTAACTCTATGGCTGTTTTATACCTCTGAATCAGTTCCTCACTCCTAACTCGACCAACATCATTTCCTCCCACGCTAATGCAAATAATGGGATTGTTCCCATTACCAGCCATAATATCATTCATGTTGTTTATAATATCACCAATGCCAGCTCCGGGATAGCAAACCCTTAACCTGTTCCCCCTATCTCTAGCACAAAACGTTCTATCCAAATACCTTATCTGGGAATCTCCCACAACTAATGTTTGCTTAGGTACTTCCTTTACCCTCTGAGGGGCCTGCGCTTCCTTTCTCTTCGTTGCTTTCCCTTTTGCGCGATCCACAGTCTCTCCACAGCACTCGTCCTCCAAAACGTCAAATGAATTAGAGGTTGCTATGGCGTTTGAAGGCGGCTTTATCAAAGTCTTCTTAAGGCCCCTGTCTTTCACAACTCTTCACAACCCTGTCTTATGTTCTTATGTGTTGTGATTGCGAAGTCGGATTGCGAAAGGGATCTGGGAGTTATGATTAGTAAGAATTTAAAACAAAAGGATCAATGCATAAATGTTCGTAATAAGGCAAATCGGACACTTGGATTTATTAATCGCAGCGTTAGTAACAAGACACCTGGTGTGGTTCTCAAGCTATATCTTGCTCTAGTTAGGCCCCATTTAGATTATGCAGTTCAGTTTTGGTCGCCATATTATAGAATGGATATAAATTCACTTGAACGGGTCCAGCGTAGGATGACTAAGTTAATTCCCCAAATTAGAAATCTTTCATATGAAGAAAGATTAACAAAGCTTAAGTTGCATTCACTGGAAAGGCGAAGAGTTAGGGGTGACATGATAGAGGTTTACAAGTGGATGAATGGACATAACCGGGGGGATATTAATAGGGTATTAAAAGTATCAACACAGGACAGAACACGAAACAATGGATATAAATTGGATAAGTTTAGATTTAGGAAAGACTTGGGTAAATACTGGTTCAGTAACAGGGTTGTTGATTTGTGGAACCAATTGCCGCGTAACATTGTGGAGGTGGGGTCCCTCGATTGTTTCAAGCACGGGTTGGACAAGTATATGAGTGGGATTGGGTGGTTATAGAATAGGAGCTGCCTCGTATGGGCCAATAGGCCTTCTGCAGTTACCTTTGTTCTTATGTTCTTATGCAGAAGGCCTATTGGCCCATACGAGGCAGCTCCTATTCTATAACCACCCAATCCCACTCATATACTTGTCCAACCCGTGCTTGAAACAATCGAGGGACCCCACCTCCACAATGTTACGCGGCAATTGGTTCCACAAATCAACAACCCTGTTACTGAACCAGTATTTACCCAAGTCTTTCCTAAATCTAAACTTATCCAATTTATACCCATTGTTTCGTGTTCTGTCCTGTGTTGATACTTTTAATACCCTATTAATATCCCCCCGGTTATGTCCATTCATCCACTTGTAAACCTCTATCATGTCACCCCTAACTCTTCGCCTTTCCAGTGAATGCAACTTAAGATTTGTTAATCTTTCTTCATATGAAAGATTTCTAATTTGGGGAATTAACTTAGTCATCCTACGCTGGACACGTTCAAGTGAATTTATATCCATTCTATAATATGGCGACCAAAACTGAACTGCATAATCTAAATGGGGCCTAACTAGAGCAAGATATAGCTTGAGAACCACACCAGGTGTCTTGTTACTAACGCTGCGATTAATAAATCCAAGTGTCCGATTTGCCTTATTACGAACATTTATGCATTGATCCTTTTGTTTTAAATTCTTACTAATCATAACTCCCAGATCCCTTTCGCAATCCGACTTCGCAATCACAACACCATCTAGCTCGTATCTTGTAACTCTATCATCATTACCTAACCTCAGAACTTTACATTTATCAGCATTAAACTGCATCTGCCAATCCTTTGACCATTTCAAAACCCTATCTAGATCAACTTGAAGTGATAGTGAGTCCTCCTCTGAATTAATTTCCCTACCGATTTTCGTATCATCGGCAAATTTGCAAATGTTGCTACTCAAACCTGAATCTAAATCATTTATATATATTATAAACAACAGAGGTCCCAGGACAGAGCCTTGAGGCACTCCACTTACAACATTTTCCCACTCTGACTTGATTCCATTTATACTAACTCTCTGTTTCCTTTGGTATAGCCATGCCCTAATCCAGTTTAATATAGCACCCCCAATACCATGAGACTCTATCTTTTTAATCAGTCTTTCATGTGGCACTGTATCAAAAGCTTTGCTAAAGTCAAGGTATACAACATCGCAATCCTTACCACTATCAACTGCCTCAACAATGCTAGAATAAAAAGATAACAAATTTGTTAAACATGAACGGCCATTTATAAAACCATGTTGCGACTCAATTATTAATTTATGTTTTTCAAGATGAAGACGAATTTTATTTGCTATTATAGATTCGAGTAACTTTCCCACAATAGACGTTAGGCTAATTGGTCGATAGTTAGACGCAAGTGATCTATCTCCTTTCTTAAAAACTGGTATCACATTAGCAACTTTCCAAAACTCTGGCACTCTGCCTGACTCTATTGATTTATTAAATATGGTTGACAGTGGGTCACAAAGCTCCTCTTTGCATTCTTTAAGCACCCTGGCAAACACTTCATCCGGCCCTGGGGATTTGTTTGGTTTGAGTTTTACTATTTGTTTAAGAACATCCTCCCTGGTAACTGCTAAACTCGTCAACCTGTCCTCGTCCCCACCCACATAGACTTGTTCGGCTGAAGGCATATTGTTAAGTTCCTCTTTAGTAAATACAGATACAAAATATTTATTAAAAATACTACTCATCTCTTCATCACTATCTGTTATTTGACCTGTCTCAGTTTTTAATGGACCTATCCTTTCCCTAGTCTTAGTACGATATAAGAACATAAGAACATAAGAACAAAGGTAACTGCAGAAGGCCTATTGGCCCATACGAGGCAGCTCCTATTCTATAACCACCCAATCCCACTCATATACTTGTCCAACCCGTGCTTGAAACAATCGAGGGACCCCACCTCCACAATGTTACGCGGCAATTGGTTCCACAAATCAACAACCCTGTTACTGAACCAGTATTTACCCAAGTCTTTCCTAAATCTAAACTTATCCAATTTATATCCATTGTTTCGTGTTCTGTCCTGTGTTGATACTTTTAATACCCTATTAATATCCCCCCGGTTATGTCCATTCATCCACTTGTAAACCTCTATCATGTCACCCCTAACTCTTCGCCTTTCCAGTGAATGCAACTTAAGCTTTGTTAATCTTTCTTCATATGAAAGATTTCTAATTTGGGGAATTAACTTAGTCATCCTACGCTGGACACGTTCAAGTGAATTTATATCCATTCTATAATATGGCGACCAAAACTGAACTGCATAATCTAAATGGGGCCTAACTAGAGCAAGATATAGCTTGAGAACCACACCAGGTGTCTTGTTACTAACGCTGCGATTAATAAATCCAAGTGTCCGATTTGCCTTATTACGAACATTTATGCATTGATCCTTTTGTTTTAAATTCTTACTAATCATAACTCCCAGATCCCTTTCGCAATCCGACTTCGCAATCACAACACCATCTAGCTCGTATCTTGTAACTCTATCATCATTACCTAACCTCAGAACTTTACATTTATCAGCATTAAACTGCATCTGCCAATCCTTTGACCATTTCAAAACCCTATCTAGATCAACTTGAAGTGATAGTGAGTCCTCCTCCGAATTAATTTCCCTACCGATTTTCGTATCATCGGCAAATTTGCAAATGTTGCTACTCAAACCTGAATCTAAATCATTTATATATATTATAAACAACAGAGGTCCCAGGACAGAGCCTTGAGGCACTCCACTTACAACATTTTCCCACTCTGACTTGATTCCATTTATACTAACTCTCTGTTTCCTTTGGTATAGCCATGCCCTAATCCAGCTTAATATAGCACCCCCAATACCATGAGACTCTATTTTTTTAATCAGTCTTTCATGTGGCACTGTATCAAAAGCTTTGCTAGTCAAAGTCAAGGTATACAACATCGCAATCCTTACCACTATCAACTGCCTCAACAATGCTAGAATAAAAAGATAACAAATTTGTTAAACATGAACGGCCATTTATAAAACCATGTTGCGACTCAATTATTAATTTATGTTTTTCAAGATGAAGACGAATTTTATTTGCTATTATAGATTCGAGTAACTTTCCCACAATAGACGTTAGGCTAATTGGTCGATAGTTAGACGCAAGTGATCTATCTCCTTTCTTAAAAACTGGTATCACATTAGCAACTTTCCAAAACTCTGGCACTCTGCCTGACTCTATTGATTTATTAAATATGGTTGACAGTGGGTCACAAAGCTCCTCTTTGCATTCTTTAAGCACCCTAGCAAACACTTCATCCGGCCCTGGGGATTTGTTTGGTTTGAGTTTTACTATTTGTTTAAGAACATCCTCCCTGGTAACTGCTAAACTCGTCAACCTGTCCTCGTCCCCACCCACATAGACTTGTTCGGCTGAAGGCATATTGTTAAGTTCCTCTTTAGTAAATACAGATACAAAATATTTATTAAAAATACTACTCATCTCTTCATCACTATCTGTTATTTGACCTGTCTCAGTTTTTAATGGACCTATCCTTTCCCTAGTCTTAGTACGATATAACTGAAAAAACCCTTTAGGATTTGTCTTTGCTTGCCCTGCTATGCGAACTTCATAGTTTCTTTTTGCTTTCCTTATCTCTTTTTTAACATTTCTAACCAGTTGTACGAATTCCTGTTCTAAAGTGACCTCCCCATTTTTAATCCTTTTGTACCAAGCTCTCTTTTTACCTATAAGGTTCTTCAAATTCTTTGTTATCCACTTTGGGTCATTAGTATACGATCTATTCAATTTGTATGGTATACTACGTTCCTGTGCTTTATTTAGAATATTCTTAAATAAGTTATATATTGAATCCACATCGAAATCCCCATTTAAGTCACCTATCGCTGGGTTCATGTCTCGCTCCAAGACCGGCCCACACCCCATACCCAAGCCTTTCCAATCAATTTGACCCAAAAAATTTCTTAGGCTATTAAAATCAGCTTTTCGAAAATCTGGCACTTTAACAGAATTTTCTCCTACTGGTCTATTCCATTCTATGCTAAATCTGATTTCTTTGTGATCACTGCTCCCTAGCTCACTCCCTATTTCGATGTCATTAATTTGCGTTTCCCTGTTAGTTAACACTAAATCTAAAATATTATTTTCCCGTGTTGGTTCCTTAATGTGTTGCGTAAGAAAGCAATCATCAATTAATTCTAGAAAATCTTCTGCTTCACTATTCCCTGTTTTGTTCAACCAGTTTATTCCGCTAAAATTAAAGTCACCCATGACATAAATACTGTTAGATCTAGATGCTCTAGATATTTCATCCCATAGATGCTTTGCTTCCATTCTGTCTAAATTTGGTGGCTTATATATTACTCCTATTATAATATTATTAGCTTTTTCGTTTAATTCAATCCAAATAGTTTCTGTGTGTGGCTCTGTTTTGATTCCCTCTTTGAGACTACATTTCAAATTGTCCCTAACATATATGGCTACTCCACCTCCTCGTCTAATATATCTATCTGTGTGAAATAGTTTAAATCCATATATTTGATATTCAGCTAATAGTTCTCTATTTTCTACATTCATCCACGTTTCGGTAAGTGCAATAATATCTATTTTTTCTGTGCAGACAAGAGCATTAAATTCGTTAATTTTATTTCTTAGACTTCTACTGTTAGTGTAATATACCCTAAGTGAATTGTTATTTTGCGGACCTTCTCTTTCCCTGATCGTTTTGCCAATTCCTTTCTCCCACAAACACATACTTTTATTACCTCCTTCCTCCAAATCAATTCCCATACCTCTATCTACTAACAGTTTAAACCCAAACAAACACCTCTAACCACTTCTTCTAGCGAGTTCGCAACAGCAACAACCCCAGCTCTCGATAGATGCACCCCATCACGAGCATACATTTCATTTCTTCCATAGAAGTGTTCCCAGTTGTCTATGAAAGATATTGCATTTGATTTGCAATATCTTTCCAGCCGGCAATTGACACCAAGTGCCCTCGATATCCATTCATTTCCCACTCCCTTTCTTGGAAGAATGCCACATATGATCGGGATTCCTCCCTTGCTCCTAACTAACTCTATGGCTGTTTTATACCTCTGAATCAGTTCCTCACTCCTGACTCGACCAACATCATTTCCTCCCACGCTAATGCAAATAATGGGATTGTTCCCATTACCAGCCATAATATCATTCATGTTGTTTATAATATCACCAATGCCAGCTCCGGGATAGCAAACCCTTAACCTGTTCCCCCTATCTCTAGCACAAAACGTTCTATCCAAATACCTTATCTGGGAATCTCCCACAACTAATGTTTGCTTAGGTACTTCCTTTACTTTCTGAGGGGCCTGCGCTTCCTTTCTCTTCGTTGCTTTCCCTTTTGCGCGATCCACAGTCTCTCCACAGCACTCGTCCTCCAAAACGTCAAATGAATTTGAAGTTGCTATGGCGTTTGAAGGCGGCTTTATCAAAGTCTTCTTAAGGCCCCTGTCTTTCGCAACTCTCCAAGACGAGGTCCCTTTACTGCTGGTCTCCTCCTTCGTTACTTCTCGTTGTTTTTTAAGCTGACGCACCTCCTCCCGCAGAGAGTCCAACTCTGTCCTCAGGGCTCCCACTAGAGTCACCAGGTCCTTCACTACAACTTCCATATTGCTATGATACATAACAATATATAACTGAAAAAACCCTTTAGGATTTGTCTTTGCTTGCCCTGCTATGCGAACTTCATAGTTTCTTTTTGCTTTCCTTATATCTTTTTTAACATTTCTAACCATTTGTACGAATTCCTGTTCTAAAGTGACCTCCCCATTTTTAATCCTTTTGTACCAAGCTCTCTTTTTACCTATAAGGTTCTTCAAATTCTTTGTTATCCACTTTGGGTCATTAGTATTCGATCTATTCAATTTGTATGGTATACTACGTTCCTGTGCTTTGTTTAGAATATTCTTAAATAAGTTATATATTGAATCCACATCGAAATCCCCATTTAAGTCACCTATCGCTGGGTTCATGTCTCGCTCCAAGACCGGCCCACACCCCATACCCAAGACTTTCCAATCAATTTGACCCAAAAAATTTCTTAGGCTATTAAAATCAGCTTTTCGAAAATCTGGCACTTTAACAGAATTTTCTCCTACTGGTCTATTCCATTCTATGCTAAATCTGATTTCTTTGTGATCACTGCTCCCTAGCTCACTCCCTATTTCGATGTCATTAATTTGCGTTTCCCTGTTAGTTAACACTAAATCTAAAATATTATTTTCCCGTGTTGGTTCCTTAATGTGTTGCGTAAGAAAGCAATCGTCAATTAATTCTAGAAAATCTTCTGCTTCACTATTCCCTGTTTTGTTCAACCAGTTTATTCCGCTAAAATTAAAGTCACCCATGACATAAATACTGTTAGATCTAGATGCTCTAGATATTTCATCCCATAGATGCTCTGCTTCCATTCTGTCTAAATTTGGTGGCCTATATATTACTCCTATTATAATATTATTAGCTTTTTCGTTTAATTCAATCCAAATAGTTTCTGTGTGTGGCTCTGTTTTGATTCCCTCTTTGAGACTACATTTCAAATTGTCCCTAACATATATGGCTACTCCACCTCCTCGTCTAATATATCTATCTGTGTGAAATAGTTTAAATCCATATATTTGATATTCAGCTAATAGTTCTCTATTTTCTACATTCATCCACGTTTCGGTAAGTGCAATAATATCTATTTTTTCTGTGCAGACAAGAGCATTTAATTCGTTAATTTTATTTCTTAGACTTCTACTTCTAATAAATCTACTTCTACTCTAATAAATCAATAGAGTCAGGCAGAGTGCCAGAGTTTTGGAAAGTTGCTAATGTGATACCAGTTTTTAAGAAAGGAGATAGATCACTAGCGTCTAACTATCGTCCAATTAGCCTAACGTCTATTGTGGGAAAGTTACTCGAATCTATAATAGCAAATAAAATTCGTCTTCATCTTGAAAAAAATAAATTAATAATTGAGTCGCAACATGGTTTTATAAATGGCCGTTCATGTTTAACAAATTTGTTATCTTTTTATTCTAGCATTGTTGAGGCAGTTGATAGTGGTAAGGATTGCGATGTTGTATACCTTGACTTTAGCAAAGCTTTTGATACAGTGCCACATGAAAGACTGATTAAAAAAATAGAGTCTCATGGTATTGGGGGTGCTATATTAAGCTGGATTAGGGCATGGCTATACCAAAGGAAACAGAGAGTTAGTATAAATGGAATCAAGTCAGAGTGGGAAAATGTTGTAAGTGGAGTGCCTCAAGGCTCTGTCCTGGGACCTCTGTTGTTTATAATATATATAAATGATTTAGATTCAGGTTTGAGTAGCAACATTTGCAAATTTGCCGATGATACGAAAATCGGTAGGGAAATTAATTCGGAGGAGGACTCACTATCACTTCAAGTTGATCTAGATAGGGTTTTGAAATGGTCAAAGGATTGGCAGATGCAGTTTAATGCTGATAAATGTAAAGTTCTGAGGTTAGGTAATGATGATAGAGTTACAAGATACGAGCTAGATGGTGTTGTGATTGCGAAGTCGGATTGCGAAAGGGATCTGGGAGTTATGATTAGTAAGAATTTAAAACAAAAGGATCAATGCATAAATGTTCGTAATAAGGCAAATCGGACACTTGGATTTATTAATCGCAGCGTTAGTAACAAGACACCTGGTGTGGTTCTCAAGCTATATCTTGCTCTAGTTAGGCCCCATTTAGATTATGCAGTTCAGTTTTGGTCGCCATATTATAGAATGGATATAAATTCACTTGAACGTGTCCAGCGTAGGATGACTAAGTTAATTCCCCAATTAGAAATCTTTCATATGAAGAAAGATTAACAAAGCTTAAGTTGCATTCACTGGAAAGGCGAAGAGTTAGGGGTGACATGATAGAGGTTTACAAGTGGATGAATGGACATAACCGGGGGGATATTAATAGGGTATTAAAAGTATCAACACAGGACAGAACACGAAACAATGGATATAAATTGGATAAGTTTAGATTTAGGAAAGACTTGGGTAAATACTGGTTCAGTAACAGGGTTGTTGATTTGTGGAACCAATTGCCGCGTAACATTGTGGAGGTGGGGTCCCTCGATTGTTTCAAGCACGGGTTGGACAAGTATATGAGTGGGATTGGGTGGTTATAGAATAGGAGCTGCCTCGTATGGGCCAATAGGCCTTCTGCAGTTACCTTTGTTCTTATGTTCTTATGTTCTTATGTTCTCTAATATACAGTGTACCCAACATGAACTTGAGTCCTGGCTTTGTTGCTGTGGACTCTTCCCTTTCACAGTATATACGTAAATGCTCTAATCTTTCTAACAAACGTGACCTAACATAAGCTTGCCCTTCCATTTATCTTTGTTTCACTTTCCTTTTCTTTCTCTCTTTTCTGTTCTTTGTTATCTTTACGGTCCCTTACTATCCTCTTCTTATTCCTATTTCTATCTCCTTCTCATTCGGTGATTATAATAGGAGCTGCCTTGTATGGGCCAATAGGCCCTCTGCAGTTTTTATTCCTACTACTTTCTCCTCTACTACACTTTGCTCCATACCTCTCTCTAGCCTATTTATTGCCTGCATCTACTTCCTAATCACAATCGACTTGAGAGTGGTCCAGGACGGACCGAAACGTCGTCATCCGTTCACCTTCTAGTGTGTGGTCTGGTCAACTTACTTTAACCACATTATTGTGACTCATCACCTGTATATAACTTCTAGATAAGTATGGGTTGGGAATAAATATATCACAACAGAAAATGGGCTTATACAGGGGAGATGACTGGGTGACGTCATTGACCATTAGCGATGTCTTTGCAAGGGTCAGCAGGGTAAGAGAAAAATACACGACTCATAGAGGCGCCATCACCAATTGTAACGAAAAACACACGACTCATAGAGGCGCCGTCACCAATTGTAACGAAAAATACACGACTCATAGAGGCACCATCGAAAAAAGCAAAACGGCACCTCTATGAGTCGTTTCCCACTACCCTCAAACACCTCTACACCCAATCATCAGCAACATATGGCCTCCCACATTATAGTAATCTCTAGTGACACCTGCAGGTGACCTGCCTCAATCTCCTGGTCTCTCCCGGCAACCCCACCTTCAATTCCAGGTCAGTGAACTCAAACACAGCATTGACACACTTTATCTCCTAACAAAACATTTTTGCTGGCACCTACAGGCTAAGAAACCACTACTAATATCTTGCAGAAATGCTAAAACATAAAAACATGTTGTAACAGCCTGTATAACAACTTCCTCATAACTCCGCACCCAAATTACTTGCCCTTATATCCTCACGTAATACCTTCCCGAAATAACCTCTCACTAATAGCCTGGTGTATCCAGCCACAACAACCAGCCTATGTAAATGTTTACTTAACATTTAAATGACTTAACACTCAGTTGTTAAACATCCCAAGCAACCGTTATAATAACCCGCATCACTAATCAGCATCAATATCAATAAACTGCAAGACGAAATAACAACCTGCTCTTATAACCTACACTAAAACCCAACAATACTAGCCTGTTGTATTAATAATTAGTAGTAATAACCAATAGCAAAAGCCTGTTGTAAAATCAATAATAATAACCTAAGGTTATTATTATTGTTTATCCTCCTAAGGTTTCCCAGCGACAAGAAATTGTCGTATTAAAGTCCCATTATCCTAACTAAGCAAAAATCCAAAACCGAAAACAGGAGAGTATGAAAATTTTGCGAGCCACTACTATTTTCTAGTATGACAATTTTTGACCTTAGGTAGAGTATACATCAAAATGCAACGTTCTATTTGGAGAATGGTTGTATATAGACCTTGGGCCGGATTCAGGAAGGTACTTACGAAGGTTTTTCCTCTTAGCTAAGAGCGTTTTCCGTCTTAGCGCCTTCATGGCGGCTACGTCCGTATTCAATTAACTACCCTAAGTGGAAAAACCTTCGTAAGTTCATTCCGGGATTTAAGTGTGGTTTCGACCACTCGTAGCTTTACGTAAACTGGATATAAGTCATTTTTTCTCTACTACATAACACTGGGATCGATTTATGATATTGGAACATGACCAAAATATTATAGCTGGTGAATCTAGTGGAGAGGAGTCCTTCGTGTTAGTTATATATGCATTCTCTGCTTGAAACTTGAAGTAAATATGTGTTTGATGATAGTAGAATTAGTTTTATAATAGCAAGATATTATACCAGTAGTTATCAAGTAAATAAACACTGGTGAACATGAAATATGAGAGAAGGTGATGAGCCCTGCATGATGGGATCATTTACTATCACCAAATGCCCCTGTTCACCTAGTAGTAAGGGTGTACCTTAGCTATACATACCCATTTCTAATTTATTTAGTTTGGTTTTATTTTGAAATTAAATCTGGGTGAGACATAAAATAAAAATATGCTGCACAAATGATGTTAGGTAAGGAAAAGGGTAAAAATGTCAAAAACTTTATTCATTGAATACTTAAAGCTATAATTATGACTATATAGACTATTAAAAAAGAGAGAGGGAAGTAGGGGTCCAAGACCTCTTCCTGTTATACAATTTGGGTGTGGAACAAGTAATTATCAAAAGAAGGCACCATGCCAGGAAGGCTATGTAGCAGTAAGGCAGTGAGGTGAGGCAGCTACTTATTTGAGAAATGCTTATTTTATTTACCTTATAAGCTGAGGCAACTTATTTTATTTGAGGAATACTCAGCTGATTCCTCTACATTTAGCATGGAACAAATTTGTGTCCAAGACCTCTTCCTGTTACTCAATTTGGCTGTGTGTAACCAAACTAGAAGTGCTCTATAAATCAAGGGACCCAGAATGTGGAATGACCTCCCGAATCATGTCAAAGGCTGTACCTCTCTCAACCAGTTTAAGAGTTAAACCAAGTACTGCCTAATTAACTCCATGTAACCTAACTTACCTCCTAAATGTCAACACATGTCTTGCTATTTTTTAAACAACGCTGTTCACCAACATGTGCAATTGCTGATTTATGCTATGTTAACCCCCTTTTTGTATTTTGTATTCCTTCTTTCAACACAATTTATACCTAATCCCGATTACTATTAAGTTTTAGTCTGTGTTTTTTTCCCCCCACACCTTGCCCAAAATGCTATGAGTATTAGTGGCTTTAGGTATTGTATGTACTAGCTCTGCCTATAAAGTTTTAAGCTTTAGTCATTAATGTTTTTCCTGCCCGAAACGCTTTGCGTAATAGTGGCTTTAGGCATTGTATGTACTAGCTCTATCTATAAAGCCAACAAACTTTGTAAAATATCTTTATGTATGTACCTTACCTAAATAAAAATTATTATTATATTATTATTATTATTATTATTATTATTATTATAAATCCAACATTATGTTTGTAAATCAACTGTATGTACTTTTCCTGAATAAAATGTATTTATTATTTATTTTTTAATCAGTAAGTATTAAAAGAAGGCACCAAGCTGGGAAGGCTATGTAGCACCATTGTGTGTAACAATAAACCAAATTTTTTTTAACAAATAATGCACCTGTATGGTTAAACAAATCCTGTCAGCTGTAAAAATATTGATGCAGTTATTTAAATGAAAAATATAATGAAAGAAATATTACTGGTTTATTTTTATCCTATCTTTTTGTACTGTACAGTATATCCAAGGAAGTGAAAAATTGAGACATAATGCACAATTTAATGAATGATTAGCAGTTCAAAAGAAATATGACGTATTACATATCAACATGAGATCTTAATGATCCATGGTCAACATGATTTAATAAGGATAATACAGTACTGTATTTGTAATAATACAAACTATAATTTAAAATCTTTATTACTGATTTCTTTTATTAAGAAGATTAGGTATACACAGCAATGTGCTGCTACCCTATTCTATATGGAATATTACACAGTGTAGATAAAAAACTAGCTATAAGTTTATCTAATACTCCCATCTCACAGGATGGTTAAACATACTGTACATGGAATCAATTTAGAAAATACCAGCCTCAATACAAAAAACAAATCAACTCTGACTAAACAACTCTAAGCAATTTTCACAAGAGGTAAGCACTGAATCATGGAAACATTATATTATAATTACTCACCAGTTTCTACAAAACTCCTCTCAAACAATGTATTTTTAAACATGTTTAGGTATACACAGCAATGTGTTGCTTCCCTATTCTGTATAAAGGACCACACAGTGTAGATCAAAAACCAGCTACAAGCTCACCCAACATCCTCACCTCACAGGATGGCCAGTCATACATGGAATTAGGAGAGAACAAAATACTTAATGCTGATCTATTAGCCTCCACTGTCAAAATCTGGGTGCAGCACAAGAATATCTTCCAATATTCCTGAGTGTATGAAGTAATTACAGAGCTCAAAATACCTCATACCATTTGGTATGAAGTCACTGATAACAGGACAATCACAGATATAGTGTTGGAGAGTATGTTCTCTCAAGTAGGACTGAAAACAGATGTTTTTTTTTTCCACCAAGAGGGCTATAAACCCATGGAACCGCCTACCCGCTGAAGCCGTAAATGCCAAATTCCAGCTAAAAAATATCACTAAGACAATTGGAGGGCCCTTTAACAAGCCGCCGGCTTTCTCTCCTCTTCGAGGTCACTAGATAGTTAGTGGCCCTTGGGTAAATTCAGTAAATATATACAATAATTGTCAGCGCATCTTCCGAGCAACAAGGACAGCTACACAGTATCTCTTAGAATTACGTAGGTAAACAACAAATGTAACATATTTGTTTACTACAATGTCGGTGCTGGCTGTAGAAGTTGAAAAAACATTGTTTTACTTCGAAATATACTAATTTTATAAGAAAATTCGACGTAAATAGGAGGCAGTAGAGCTCCGATAAGCCAGCGCTAAATCTTCAATATGAAGAATGTTGCTGCTCTCTGATTGGCCAAACGAAACACAGTAGTGACCTCTATCGGCACGCAGGTGAACCAACAATTTTCTTCCTAAGTATACCTTATTGAATCGCACCTAAGCATCTTCTTAGGGCGCACTTAGGAACCTTCGTAGCAAACCCACTTACGAAGAAATTCACAGAGCTTCCTGAATCTAGGTCCTTCACCTCAACACTATGTGACACTAAGGACCTTTATCTGAAGGTTTATCAGTCTTAATATCCTGTATAAACAGCAAGCTAGTATAACAACCTACAATTATAAATTGCACTAAAAACCTACGAGAAGAGCCTGATGTAATAATACTCATATTAATAACCAACAATAATAGCCTGTTGTAATAATATTACTAAGTAATAACCTATATGCTTAGTTTTATTTGTCATTGAAGCCAAACTTCTGAGCTGACTTTAAATTTCATCTGTTTATGTCTGTTGCTAAGTTTATTATGTGTTTGGGGAATTTATAATAAACTGATGACCTAAGGTAAAAGGACGGTTCCGTGCTACCTGGGGTAGACCTGACGACCGTCATGACCCCAGCACGTGACCCCACACACTGACCATGACTCTTCCTTATTAATAAAGTCTTGTTGTTGTTGTTTTAGATTTAACTACTCAGAACGAAATGTCCATGTAGCATGGGCTAGAGTGAGCTGTAATTGAGTTCAGTTATTCGCGATAACCTTGTTACTCTGATATTTGGGTCAAAGTATTAGATGGAGGTGGGGTTTCTTCCTTTTTTTCCTGTTTCTTTTTCGCTTATGTTTTAGTCTTGTTTTGATAACATTATCTTGGTGGCGGATGTAGGTGCAGAATATTTACTAATGAGTCCCATTCTTTAACGGCTTTTCTAATCATTGTAGTCACTGCCTAGGAATGTGCATCTAATGCAGCTGCTGCTGTTGGATTAATGTTGATTGTGATGCGCAGAGCTTCAGTACCTTCACATTCCAGTAAGTAGTGCAATAGTGGCGCCTCTGCTTCTGCTCCACAGATATGACACTCTTTAACTATTGGGTTTATTACCTCTCAGCAGGACTTGTAACCAAATCTGAGTCTGTGTATGGCTACTGCAATGTCTCTGGATATTATTTTGCTAGGCGTGAAAGAGTAGTACCCAGTAGCGTGTTCATACCATAGCGCAGTGGATCTTCCTTCCGCTACTTTGGCTCTATGGCGACTTTTGATAGTTGGGAGTATTTTTTCTTTATTTGCTCCTTAATCTGTGAAAAACTTGGAGGTATTTGAACCTGTACAACAGGTAGAGCAGTGGCAGTATTTGCTAGTGAGTCTGCCTTTTCAATGCCACCTATGCCAATGTGACTTGGTATCCAATTTAGGGTGATTGACAGCCCTAGATTATGGGTTTCTTTTCCTATATGTTGGATTTCTGTGAGGAGTTGTATATTATCTTCGTGTTGACTGGATAACAATGACTGGAGCGAAGATTTAAAGTCGTTATGAATGATGACATCATGTAAATTATTCCCAATTGTATAGTTTACGGCCTCCTTCAGGACATATAATTCTGTTTATAATATTAAACAATATTAAACTATTATATTAAATATTAAAATAATATTAATATTAAATAATATTAGTGTGGTAGTGATGATGTCGTCATCATCATCATTACCATAACTACTCACCATCATCACTACCTCACTACTCATCATCATCATCACCTCACTACTCATCATCATCATCACTACCACAATACTCACCATTAACATCACTACTCACAATCATCATCACTACAACACTACTCATTATCATCACTTCTATCACTACTCACCATCATCTCTACCACACTACTCACCATCATCATCACTACCACACTACTCACCATTATCATCACTATCACACTACTCACCATCATCACTACCTCACTACTCACTATCATCGTCACTACCACACTACTCACCATCATCATCACTACCACACACTCAATATTAAAATAATATTAAACAAATAGTAAAACTCAAACCAAACAAATCCCCAGGGCCGGATGAAGTGTTTGCCAGGGTGCTTAAAGAATGCAAATAGGAGCTTTGTGACCCCACTGTCAACCATATTTAATAAATCAATAGAGTCAGGCAGAGTGCCAGAGTTTTGGAAAGTTGCTAATGTGATACCAGTTTTTAAGAAAGGAGATAGATCACTTGCGTCTAACTATAGACCAATTAGCCTAACGTCTATTGTGGGAAAGTTACTCGAATCTACAATAGCAAATAAAATTCGTCTTCATCTTCAAAAACATAAATTAATAATTGAGTCGCAACATGGTTTTATAAATGGCCGTTCATGTTTAACAAATTTGTTATCTTTTTATTCTAGCATTGTTGAGGCAGTTGATAGTGGTAAGGATTGCGATGTTGTGTACCTTGACTTTAGCAAAGGTTTTGATACAGTGCCACATGAAAGACTGATTAAAAAGATAGAGTCTCATGGTATTGGGGGTGCTATATTAAGCTGGATTAGGGCATGGCTATACCAAAGGAAACAGAGTTAGTATAAATGGAGTCAAGTCAGAGTGGGAAATTGTTGTAAGTGGGGTGCCTCAGGGCTCTGTCCTGGGACCTCTGTTGTTTATAATATATATAAATGATTTAGATTCAGGTTTGAGTAGCAACATTTGCAAATTTGCCGATGATACGAAAATCGGTAAGGAAATTAATTCGGAGGAGGACTCACTATCACTTCAAGTTGATCTAGATAGGGTTTTGAAATGGTCGAAGGATTGGCAGATGCAGTTTAATGCTGATAAATGTAAAGTTCTGAGGATAGGTAATGATGATAGGGTTGCAAGATACGAGCTAGATGGTGTTGGGATTGCGAAGTCGAATTGCGAAAGGGATCTGGGAGTTATGATTAGTAAGAATTTAAAACAAAAGGATCAATGCATAAATGTTCGTAATAAGGCAAATTGGACACTTGGATTTATTAATTGCAGCGTTAGTAACAAGACACCTGGTGTGGTTCTCAAGCTATATCTTGCTCTAGTTAGGCCCCATTTAGATTATGCAGTTCAGTTTTGGTCGCCATATTATAGAATGGATATAAATTCACTTGAACGTGTCCAGCGTAGGATGACTAAGTTAATTCCCCAAATTAGAAATCTTTCATATGAAGAAAGATTAACAAAGCTTAAGTTGCATTCACTGGAAAGGCGAAGAGTTAGGGGTGACATGATAGAGGTTTACAAGTGGGTGAATGGACATAACAAAGGGGATATTAATAGGGTATTAAAAGTATCAACACATGACAGAACACGAAACAATGGGTATAAATTGGATAAGTTTAGATTTAGGAAAGACTTGGGTAAATACTGGTTCAGTAACAGGGTTGTTGATTTGTGGAACCAATTGCCGCGTAACATTGTGGAGGTGGGGTCCCTCGATTGTTTCAAGCATGGGTTGGACATGTATATGAGTGGGATTGGGTGGTTATAAATAGGAGCTGCCTCGTATGGGCCAACAGGCCTTTTGCAGTTGCCTTTGTTCTTATGTTCTTATATACTTAGTTGACAACTGACCATACCTACAATCTCTCACCCTCCTCCTCCTTCCACTAAGCATACGCAAATTGATCCCTTCTGTGCGTCTCCCCCTTTCTCCATATATCTCTCCCTCTAACCTCCCCATACACATACTCCCCACACACGTACACACGCACACACGTAGGCACGCACACACACATTAGATTGGAGAATTGGAATAGAGAACAAACATGGCAGGGGGAAGAGGTAACACAGAGGGAGGAGAAGGACAAGATGTCTCGCTTCAGGAGATACTCTTTCAAATGTTGAGAAAAATCAGGGATGAACTACAGGTAATGGGGGGAAAAGGTAGCCAAGCTGCAGGATGAAATGAATGAGGCAAGGGGGAGATTAAAAGCCTGAAAGAGAATCCCCACTATCCAATATTAGACACGATCGAGCTCTCAGGAACATGGCAATGTATCTATAGAAGGGACTTCTACATTACAACCCAGAAGGACCCCCGGAGGTTGTCTCTGCAGTACAGGAATTGCCATGAATGTTGCTACTTCTCAGGAAGCAGCAAGATGCACTAGCCGACTGATAGAGAGGAAAAGAGCAGTAATCGTAGTAGGTATTAAGGAGCAAATTGGGTGTGGGGAAATCTGGTTTTAGTTTAATACTAATAAATATATTAATGTAATGTATAAATGCAAAATATTAATTAATTCTAAGATAGCTCGAAGGACCAGAATTCTATTTTAAATGAGAGAATCAGTGGCTTGTGGATCTTTATGATTAAATGTAATAAATTCTAAAATTCTATTCTGCAATGAACCGTAAGATTCTAAACATTCTAGAACCATCTTCCCATGACACATTTTGGGGGGGGACTTCTATGAGCTTAAACTACGTGATGCATATATAATAATGGTATACTACTCATCAATAAATATTCACACATATAAATTTGGAAATGCAAGAAAATATTATCAATGCCATAAATTGATTAATAAAATACAACATTAATCTCTTTAAAATGTGAAAGACTGCTTAGCTGTTAAGTAGGTATCACAGCGTGCATCTCACAACTCGTATAAGTAAACTTGTTGCACAGGCTACTGGAGTATACACGTGATCGTGGTAGACGTTGCGGTCTCGCATACGCTGGTACTCCAGCTGAAATACAAATATTATGTCAATTCCATTCCAAACCCTAGAATCATTCATTTAATTCTAAATTCTAAATGGATTTGGGCACCTGCGGTACACTTACGTAGGATTATGTGTCGCCAAACATTGTAACGAACAGGGAGGTAACCTAATTAGATTTTAAAGGCCTCTAAAACCATTAAAAGGATACTTCTCTTGTTGACCAGACCACACACTAGAAGGTGAAGGGACGACGACGTTTCGTCCTCTAATACACAATGGCTCTAATACTCAATGTACCCAACATGAACTAGAGTCCTGGCTTTGTTGCTGTGGACTCTTCCCTTTCACAGTATATACTCATATGCTCTAATCTTTCTAACAAACGTGACCTAACATAAGCTTACCCTTCCATTTATCTTTCTTTCTCTTTACTTTTCTTTCTCTCTTCTCTCTTTTTTCTGTTCATTGTATTCTACGTTCCCTTACTATCCTCTTCTTATTTCTATTACTATCTCCTTCTCATTCGGTGGCTATAATAGGAGCTGCCTCGTTTGGGCCAATAGACCCTCTGCAGTTCTTATTCCTACTACTTTCCCCCTCTACTACACCTTACTTTGTTTCTTACCACTTGCCTATTTATTGTCTGTCTCTACTTCCTCATCACAATTGACTTGAGAATGGTCCAGGACGGACCGAAACATCGTCGTCCCTTCACCTTCTAATGTGTGGTCTGGTCAACATACTTTAGCCACGTTATTGTGATTCATCGACTGAATATGGGTACTTCTCTTCCCTGCCGAACGTGGTGTCCGTAAAGTTGAAGTTGCAGGATCAGTCTGGAGTTTGTAGATGGCCAGATGCTCCAAATTAAGACCGATGTTGATAAGAAAACTTCAGAACACCTATACAATGGCGGTTGTCGTGTCTCTCCCCTTCCTGCTCGAAGGTAGCGCATGCGCATAGCTCCCAGTAAGGGTTCCGAACATAAATTATATGGAAGGAAATGCGTTATGACGAATATTTACGTCATAATAAAAGTATTATGTGGCGACAGTCACTGGCCAAGTGACTAGTACGCCCACACTTAAACAAGTTTTCAGTTGTCCACTGTAGATAAATTTAATATATTGACCGACTACTGACACTGATGAAGGAAAATTATGGTAAAATATTATTTTTCCTATTCCAAAGGTATATTTATTGAAGCAAACACTGTCCATTTACCCAAATTGTTCTAGTAAGTTAGTAATAGTTCCATCCGACATTTGAAAGGCGCATCCCTCACAGAAACGTAAACGTTTTGATCAAATTATTAATTTTCAACGATCATTTCCCATAAGGCAGACTGATAATGTCATCATCATACTTCTTCAGAAACTCTGAAAACTTCACACTTTTTGCAAATTTCTCCATGTTACGGACCCGAGTCCAGCGTCGTAGCACGGAGCAGTGACGACAACGCCATCTGTGAGTCAGCTCCCGAAACCCCCTCCAAATGGATGACGCCATCTATTGAGGACGGGATATACCGGCCACAGGGGCTGCATTCCCGTCTTAATCAGCTCGTAACATAGCCGCTGCTGACCTCTGGTGAGGTGGCGCTTAGACAGCAACACCATCTATGGAGTGGATAGGTGGACGTTTGTGTCTAAGCCTGTAAGTGAGGTTCCCTAGCCCTAGTACTAATGACGTGTCTGATTACAGACTCGACCTGGGACTGCTGTATTGGACGATGGATCAGTCTACCCAAGGCAGCCAAGGTTTCTCCACGAGTCAGCTGAAGAAGCTGTGAGTCACCCCAGATGAACACTGTTGAGAGTGTTAGCCTGCCTGTGACGTGGCAGTATCAGGAATCGCCTTATCCAGGGCTGGCTGGTGGAAGAGACTAGCCACTGTGGTATTTAGAGAGGAGAGTGATCAGCAGGATCACACGAGGCTCCTGCCTAGGGCTCGCAACCCTAGTATCGGTCGTGGAGTGGCCTACACAGCGGAGCTGATCGGAACCTGCCAGCTACAGGCTGGATTGTGGTTGAAGGCCTCCACGACGGAGCACCCAGTGGGACTGTGATTTGGCTGGCCTGTGGCCAGGGTAGATTCGCCGAGAGAATCAAAGAGGATTCATCGTGGGCCGAAGAAGAGAACCAGGGCTACTCATCGTGAGCACCGTGGAGCATCCTGTGTCTTCAGAAGAAGACAACTCTGTACATTAAAGTGTGTTTATAACCCCTGTGTGACTGTTATATATTTATTTATGGTGGTGGTGAAAATATATATATAAATCAGAACATTTGTATCCCTCCCCCTTCAATTTAACTTGCGTTATGGAACACATCCTTTGAAAGCCTCTACTAACTTGGGGCAGGATTCCCGAATTTTTATAACACCAGAAAAGAACCCGGTTGCGACCCAGTAGGGCCGTAACACTCCACAACACTGTTCCTTGCTGTGGTTGAATAGTAAACATTTCCTTCATCTTTATCGTTAACACATCGATGATCGTCGTTCAGACAAGATCATAATCAGTGTTACAAGTGAACTTGAGTCCTATGGACTCCTTCCCATTTAAGCAGAGTTGTGTAGGAGCCCATGATGGCACATATCTGCGATATTATGAGTACAAATTGAATTCTGGCATCATGTTGAATACTCTTGCAGCTACCTGTGTCTATTTTAAAATTTATTATTTGTGTTACTAATTTATATTAAAAGCTTAAATAAAAAAGAATAACCAATCTTAATTATCAGCCATAAGAAACTGCAGTATTATCCTGCTGTAATAACCGCTTGTAGTGATCTCGTGTAATTACCATCTGTAAAGAATAGCAGCAATAACCTGCAGTAATAACTAGAAGTAATAACCTTTTGCAAAAGTTTGCCATAATAACTCCCCTTAATAACCTACAGTAATAATACATCATAATAGCCTGACGTAATAACCTGCAGAAATAACATGAATAATTCCAGGTAATATCCAGGACAAATTATACAACACAAAACATGCTGTAACACCCTGTATAACCACCTCCTCGTAATTCCCCGCCTCAATAACTAGTCTTAACTAGCCTAATAACCTTTTTGTAATAACCAATTACCACAATCAGTTTGTGTAAATGATCACATGTAAGAATCAGTTGCTAAACTATCCCTAGTGACCTGTTATAACAACCCACCTCAATATCCTGAAAGACCAGCATGCTGGCATAACAACCTGCAATTATATCTTGCACTAAAAACCTACGAGAAGAGCCTGTTGTAATAATAACTCACAGTAATAACCAACAATAATTACCTGTTGTAATAATATCCCCAGAGTAATAACTTATATGCTCAGTTTCTTTTTAAACCTCGATTATATATTTTGTTCTAAGTCGTTTATAGTTGTTATTGAAGCCAAGCTTCTGAGGTGCCTTTGTGTTTCATCTGATTATATCAGTTGCTGAGTTTATTACGTGTTTGGGGAATTTATATTAAACTGTTGACTTAAGGTCAGGGCCTCGTAGCCTGGTGGATAGCGCACAGGACTCGTAATTTTGTGGCGCGGGTTCGATTCCCGCACGAGGCAGAAACAAATGGGCAAAGTTTCTTTCACCCTGAATGCCCCTGTTACCTAGCAGTAAATAGGTACCTGGGAGTTCGTCAGCTTTCACGGGCTGCTTCCTGGGGGTGGAGGCCTGGTCTAGGACCGGGCCTCAGGGACACTAAAGCCCCGAAATCAACTCAAGATAACTCAAGGAAGGTTCACATGTTTTATGGGAGCGACCTGAGTAGTGAAATATACGCCTACGACCGTCCCAAACCCGAGGAGAACCTCGGGGATCGAACTCGGTCATAGTCAAAAGTGGTGTGGGAGTCTGTAGAATGGGACGGGTAGCGTCGCAGGGGGGTAAAATGGGGACGTTGAGGGTCGCAGAGGGTAAAATTTGGGTCATGTAGGTAAGAGGGGAGGGGGGAATAAGTATGTGGACATGTGTACATCATCTCAAAGGTTTCCCCGGATGTTATGACGCGTGGCGTCCGCCAGGAGTCGCTTGAGAGAGTCATGTTGGATAGGGGCTGGAAGCTATGTGGATGGTATGCAGTCATGTAGGGAGGAGAAGGAGGAGGAGTATGTAGGTTATGTTGTGTAGGGAGAGGGGAGCCCCCATACCTGAGAGGATATCATTGACGTCCATTAGTTCCCCCTACAGGAGGCCGTAAGTGTTGAGGGGTATGAGAGAGCAGCCTCTTGCGGATGTGAACCATTTGCCTTAATCGTTTTTCAATGTCTTCGGAGAGGTCTTGGAGATGTTCACCCCAGCAGGCCTCTCCCACCACTGCGGATTCGTTAAGGAGGAACGTTGTTCTTACTTCCACCGGCAGGTCCACACCTGTCATCATCAATCACTCCCACCCCTCATCCCCTCCTCTCCCCATACCATCAACCATTGTTCTGTGCAAAGCCTTTAGTATTATTTATGTTAATATGTGTAAGCTGTATTGTAACGTGACCAACATGGCAACAGCATCATCATTCTTTGCCCAAATAGCATTTTTTTTAAGAACAATAAACGAGGGAAAAGTAAACACATTATATATATATTTATTTCTTTTATTAAACACTTAAGCGATTTACAACGATGATAATAATAATAATAATAATAATAATAAGACTTCTTCTGGGTGGTTTAGCTAGCAGACAGATGGGGAAAGGCTTTCATTCAGTCCATCGAACCTTCCCGGCATGCTAGTCAACCAGCCAATCTGTAGAAAGGGTTTAGGTAGTAGACAGACAGATTGGGAGTCATTCTTCTACTCTATCGAACCTTCCCGTCATGCTAGTCAACCAGCCAATCTGTAGAAAGGGAAAAACCGGGTATCCATTACCCACTGCGGTTTCGTTAAGGAAAGGGAGATGTACCTACTGTCAGCGACTCTGCCTGTTCCACTTACCACCCCTCTCACTGGGGGAGTGACGGTAATGGGGTGTACCCCCCCCTCTCTCTCTCTCTCTCCCTCTCCCTCTCCCTCTCTCTCTCTCTCTACATTATATGCGGGGTTACATAGTGTGTCAAGAACTACCTACGTGATGCTAAACAGTCCAATCGCACAAGGCCGTCATATGGGCAGTAAAGGCTTGCAGAGACACATATAAGAGGCCAGGACTGAACCCCACAATTCATTTTTAGCTAAGCAAGTTACAATCATGACGAGCTAGTTACAAAATTCAATATAAGTCAACACACCGACATGGGAGACGTGATCACTACCTACAAAGTTTGTTAACTTTGATCGCAACATCTGCTGTCCAAATAAATATCATTGAAATGTATGCGTGTCTACTCAATCTCCATCACCTCTTCTTCCTACAGCCATTATTGCTGTGCTGTCTTTGTAACACACAACGGCGTTATCATAGCAAGACAATGTCACAGAATGTTCAAGACTCCTGAGTGAGTGAAACATCAATCCGCCTCGTTAGGGTCTAACCTTCGTGATGGTTTGAGGCGTAGTGAGATGGACGAGGTAGTGGGATGACCTTACCCTCTCCCCATCCACCCCATCAAACCCCAACCCCCCCTCACACTTCCCTTCCAAGCCCAAACCATCAAGCATCACTTCACCCTTCCCAGGCCGGATGTTCTGTGCAAAGCCTTTAGTATTATTTCTGATCATATGTGTAACCTCGTATCGCAACGTGACCAACATGGTATCATCATTCTTTGCTCAAATAGCATTTTTTTTAAGAGTAACGAGAGTAATAATGTGGTCTTCAATCTTATTATTATAACATCATATTTTTTTGTAAACACAACTGCGTGGGATACACATAGCAGTCCGGGGTTACTCTCTCTCTCTCTCTCTCTCTCTCCCACTCTCTCTCTCTCTCTCTCTCTCTCTCTCTCTCTCTCTCTCTCTCTCTCTCTCTCTCTCTCTCTCTCTCTCTCTCTCTCTCTCTCTCTCTCTCTCTCTCTCTCTCTCTCTCTCTCTCTCTCTCTCTCTCTCTCACTCTCTCTCTCTCTCTCTCTCTCTCTCTCTCTCTCTCTCTCTCTCTCTCTCTCTCTCTCTCTCTCTCTCTCTCTCTCTCTCTCTCTCTCTCTCTCTCTCTCTCTCTCTCTCCTCTCTCTCTCTCTCTCTCTCTCTCTCTCTCTCTCTCTCTCTCTCTCTCTCTCTCTCTCTCTCTCTCTCTCTCTCTCTCTCTCTCTCTCTCTCTCTCTCTCTCTCTCTCTCTCTCTCTCTCTCTCTCTCTCTCTCTCTCTCTCTCTCTCTCTCTCTCTCTCTCTCTCTCTCTCTCTCTCTCTCTCTCTCTCTCTCTCTCTCTCTCTCTCTCTCTCTCTCTCTCTCTCTCTCTCTCTCTCTCTCTCTCTCTCTCTCTCTCTCTCTCTCTCTCTCTCTCTCTCTCTCTCTCTCTCTCTCTCTCTCTCTCTCTCTCTCTCTCTCTCTCTCTCTCTCTCTCTCTCTCTCTCTCTCTCTCTCTCTCTCTCTCTCTCTCTCTCTCTCTCTCTCTCTCTCTCTCTCTCTCTCTCTCTCTCTCTCTCTCTCTCTCTCTCTCACTCTCTCTCTCTCTCTCTCTCTCTCTCTCTCTCTCTCTCTCTCTCTCTCTCTCTCTCTCTCTCTCTCTCTCTCTCTCTCTCTCTCTCTCTCTCTCTCTCTCTCTCTCTCTCTCTCTCTCTCTCTCTCTCTCTCTCTTCAGATCATTTAATAGTTGGCGGGAAAAGTAACATCAATTCATTTCTCCTGCCGCCGCTGTTCACGTATCTTTTTTCATTTCATAGACTGACATCTCACCAGTGGATGGAAGACTAATGTCAATTTTCGCGCCCCCCATCACTCTCACCCTTATAACCTTGTAACGTAACACAACCAACATGATGACGTCGTTCTTTGCCCAAATATGTAACGTGACCAACATGGTAACATCGTTCTTTGCCCAAATAACATTTTAAGAGTAATGAGCAACTTTCGGTCAGATGTTTGAATATTGAAATGTGAACCGTGTTTAGCCCTTACATTCCAAACACAATAAAATATTAGCACAAGCTTGTTTAGTTCTTGTATCACGTAACGTAACGTAGACATAACATAATGTAGCTTCATATTCACTGTGGTAAAACAAACAAACAAACATACACATCGCAGTCAGTCCTCGCTATACCTCAAACGCGCCGTTCATTCTCTCTCCCTTAGGTGAACAATGTTCCCCATGTACAAATTCCAAGAAAAGTAAACATATATAAGACTAATGTGGAAAAACATAGTCTTGATACTATTATTAAATTGACTTGTTCATTATCCCCGAGTTCAAGGCTGTCTCCGTGTCTAATCAATCTCCATCCCCCTCTTCATCCAACACCAAATATTGCCGTGCGGACCTTGTGACACACATCAGCATTAGCGCTCATTTCTTGTAACACACACACAGTCAATGTAGCGTAATGCGGGAAAATAAACTTTCTACTGCCTAAATAAATAACATTTGAAAATGTATGCAAGTCTAGACAATCTCCTATAGCCCTTACATTCTAAACACAAATAAAATATTTGCACACGCTTGTATCGCATTATATCATCATTAAGTAACGTGGAAAACTTCTTTCTGTCTGATGATCAAATATCATTTTTCAATAAATAACCTCAGCTTGGTCTTATGCCATTAGGACTGTATTACACTGTGCGCAACAGTAGACTTGTAATATCATAGCAAGACAATGTCGCAGAATGTTCAACGTTCAATATTGAAGATGTGAGCGAGACACTTAGTAACATAACGTGGATATCAACTTTCTGTCTGTTGTCCGAATATCATTATTGAAATGTAAACCCCATTTAGGCAAACACAATATCTCCATTACATCTCATACCATATAAATATTACGGTCTACCAATTTTCACCATAGATTTTTAGTAGACCGTAGACAGTTTTAGTTTGCGATGGAATGAGTCGATTTGGGTTGGTTACTTTGAATGTGCTATGACAAGCTTGAACTCCATGTACTTAGCTGCCTGTGGGTGGTGGTCTACATCATCTGGCGGTAGTTTAAGGGCTGAAATACAGCGTAGAGTGAGGAGCGTAGCGTGCACTCACCAGCAACAGCGTCAGCGACTCCCATATATCGACTCGACTCATATAGCGACTCTCATAGCATCTGTATACCAGTTGATTGACAGTTGAGAGGCGGGACCAAAGAGCCAAAGCTCAACCCTCGCAAGCACAATTAGGTGAGTACTTACCACACAGTTCCAGAGGGGTACCCACACTTACCACAGACTACCAGAGGGGTACCCACACTTACCACACAGGACCAGAGAGGTACCCACACTTACCACACAATACCAAAGGGGTACCCACACTAACCACACAGTACCAGACATGTACCCACACTTACCACACAGGATCAGAGGGGTACCCACACTTACCACACAGTACCAGATGGGTACCCACACTTACCACACAGTAACAGAGGGGTACCCACACTTAAGACACAATATCAGACGGGTACCCACACTTACCACACAGGATCAGAGGGGTCCCCACACTTACCACACAGTACCAGAGGGGTACCCACACTTACCACACAGTACCAGAGGGGTACCCACACTTACACACAGTACCAGAGGGTATACCAATACTTACCACACAGTACCAGAGGGTTACCCTCACTTACCCAACCCGCTCTCACACACGACAGCACATATATAACTTATTGCTTATAATCAATATTTTGCTTAAGAATTAGTACATATGTGGTATATTCCCAGATATATTTTTTTCATGACCCAAACTCTTCCTCACGTACCAATTTACGTCTCACAGTACCCGTCCATCAATTTACGTCTTACAGTACCCGTCCATCGCCGTAGACAGCAGAAGAGTTGTGATTGGTTCAATTATAATGAAAATTGTAGTTTTCAGGTCCCACATGGGTTGTGAAATTTACCTACTGTTACGGACCCGGATCCAGCGTCCGAGCACAGAGCAGTGACGACCACGCCATCTGTGGGTCAGCTCCCAAAACCCCCTCCAAATGGACGAGGACAACTGGTGAGGACGAAGTGTACCGGCCACAAGGGCCAGTTTCCAGTCCTGTTCAGCTCACAACACCGCCGCTGCTGACCTCTGGTGAGGTAGTGCTCAGACGACAACGCCATCTATGGAGTGAATACGTCGGGCGTTTGTGTCTGAGCCTGTAAGTGAGGTGCTTTAGTGTGTCCCTGTTATTGATGACGTGTCTGCTTACAGAGTCGACCTGGGACTGCTGTAAGGGAAGTTGAGTCAGTCTACCCAAGGCAGCCATTCCCATACCTTGTGCTTTGCTGCAGCAGCTGTGAGCCGCCTCCCGGAAGAACACTGTGGTGTTACCCTGCCAGTGAAGTGGCAGTTGAAGGATTGTCGTCCCCGGGACCGACTGCTGGAGACGATTGACCACTGGGGTATTCTGGACAGGAGAGCGATCTGTGGTATCACACGAGGCTCCTGACTAGGGCGCTACCCTAGTATCGCTCGTGGAGTGGCCTGAACAGCGTTGGTGATCCGGAACCTGCCAGCAGCTTGCTGGACTTGTGGTTGACGGCCTCCACGGCGGTGCCCCAGTGGAACTGTGTTTTGGCTGGCCTGTGTCAGGGGTAGACTCAGCTTGATCGAAGGATTCGTCAGGAGACCACGAGAGCACCGAAGACTTGACACCGAGAGGATTCAGCGTCTTCAGGAGAAGACGACTGTGTATATACTTCCCCTGTGTAGTGTTAATACCCCTCCCGCTGTGTAACTTTTATATATTATTTATTGGTGAAGGTATTAATTATAATCTTAAGTTTTTGCCTTTCTTTCCCTTCCTCTTTTAGTTTACTTGCGTTACTGATCACATCCCTTGAAAGCCACTACTGGCTTGGGGCCGGATACCCTTCCCTCTAACAACATCAGAGTATGAACCCAGTTGCGACCCGAGAGCGCCGTAACACCTACTTTTGTCCATGCTCTTAGAATATTACAGATCAGCTACATCCTATTGAAGGATCGTAGTTTTACTTTGAGAAATATTAGTTGTTCCTAGTAAATTATAATAAGCACTATAATTTATTACATAGAATACAAGTGCTTCGCCAATCAACATTATATACACTAGTTAGTGCTTTAATAATCTTTAAAGAATGAATTGTTGGAACGTCAACAAAAAACGATGTTACATTGGAATGTCTAAAAACTACTGCAAACAGGATGGTATTTATTTATTTACTTATATATATACAAGAACGTACATTGGGTTTGTGAGAATACATAGCATGGTATTTACAATCTTGTAAAGCCACTAGTACTCACAGCGTTTCGGGCAGGCCCTTAATCTAACAGATAAATTTAAGTAGGCAAATTCCAGAAGAATTAATAAAATGATTACAGATACATTGCAAGAAAAAAAATGAGAAGAGTGAAATTAGTAAGTATATTAAAGCACATTGGTATATTAAAGCTCTGAATGATTACATTAACAGCATGATTGGTAATTTAAACAAAGATTAATAGGCACTATACAGCAAATTAATAGCACATATAAGAAGACAGCAATGATCACAATGGTAGAGTTGTTCGGATTGGGTACATTAAGATTGGGAGATTGGGTAGCACTAGATACAGTGTAATTTTAAAGCAACAAGGTAAAAACTATGAAGATGAAATTAGGAACTTTTTAGTTTTGTTTTTGAATGACGCAAAAGTTGGACAGCTTTTCAATTCATTAGGGAGTGACTTCCATAGACTGGGTCCCTTTATTTGCATAGTGTTTACACAGATTAAGTTTGACTCTGGGGATATCAAAGATATTTATTTCTGGTTTGGTGATAATGGGTCCTATTACATCTGTCCAGGGAGAGTTTCACAGCAGGATTTGCATTTAAGAACAGGGTTTTGTAAATGTAGTTGACACAAGAGAATTTGTGGAGTGAGATCATGTTTAGCATGTTTAGGGTGTTAAACAAAGGGGATGAGTGTTTTCTGAAAGCAGAATTTGTTATTATTCTGATAGCAGATTTTTGCTGGGCGATGATGGACTTGAGGTGGTTTGCAGAGGTTAAACCCCATGCAGAGATACCATAATTAAGATAGGGATAGATTAGTGCATAATATAGTGAGATGAAAGCAGAGTTAGTACACAATATCTGATTTTGGAGAGTATACCAACTATTTTTGAGACTCTCTTAGTTATGTGTTGTATGTGGGTGCTAAAGTTGAGTCTCTTGTCTAGGAATAGGCCAAGAAATTATCCATCATTTTTATTACTAATGTTTACATTGTCTATCTGAAGCTGAATTGCATTAGTTGATTTGCTTCCAAATAAGATGTAGTAGGTCTTTTTTATGTTAAGTGTTAGTTTGTTGGTTGACATTCATAAGTGGACTTTTTTTTAGTTAATTATTAACAACATTATTTAGTGTATGTGGGTTGGGGTTAGAGTAGATGAGGGTAGTATCATCAGCAAACAATATAGGTTTCAGAATGTTAGAGACATTAGGCAGATCATTAATGTATATAAGAAATAGGAGAGGTCCCAAGATGCTGCCCTGTGGCACTCCAACGGTTAATGGTAGAGTGGGAGAGGTTAAATCATTGATGACTACACATTGGTGTCTATCACTATGATAGGATTGGATATAGTCCATGGCATGGCCTCGGATTCCATAATGATGGAGTTTATGTAGGAGGCAGTTGTGATTAACAGTATCAAAGGCCTTTCTCAGGTCAATGAAGAGTTCAATCGGAAACTCATTTTTGTCAGGGGCTGAGTAAATTATATCATGGAGACTAATAATTGCATCGTTGGTACTCTTTTGGGAGTGGAAGCCAAACTGACAGAGGCTAAGTATGTCAAATTTTACGAGGTAGAGCTGTTTGTAGATATTTTTTTCAAATATTTTTGATAGTGTTACATTACCCTCTCCTATCTCTTTTGTTTGCCTGCTTTAAGAGTCATATCAGCTCTCCCTACTGATTCTCTGAGGTTCAGGGAGTCTAATGATATATGTGGCGACCAGACCGACTGCTAGTAAAGGGAAGGAAGTTACATTATAAGTTGTAAATAAAGGGAAATTGGCACCCTGTTATAAAATGAAAGAGTATCCCCTAATGCAGATATGACCTTTTGGAAGGGACACTAGCCGATCGCGGATTGGCCGACTTAGGTCGCGGGCGACAAATCAGGGCCCGCCATGACGTCACCGAGTGCCCCGGGCGGCGCCAACGTCAGAAGTGACCCGACCTTGGAAGCGACAGGACGCACCTCGGTCTGCTCTCCAGGATTTGAGGCTCTACAAGCCTTTCTTAGTGGATTAGTGCTGGCTATTGCAGCCCATCGGATATATTGGAGACCCCGCGCTTCTGGGAAGCAAAAGGAACCAAGTTTATTGAGCGAAAGAGGGCCAAACTTGGAAAATATTCGGCGAAGACGCAGGGCGGCGACGTTGGACGTTGAGGGTCAGAAAAGGTGTGGCGGGCTAGCCTAGCTGTGACCGGGTCACATCCACTGAGGGTCTTGGAAGGACGACACCGTGCCTAGGACAAGGAGCAACGCCTTGTGGAAGGGGCGAGTGTGGGAAAAATAGTGATTAGCTCAGCGCCCATCGATGAACCAGGATTGGGGCAGCTGAATCTCAGGGATTGGAACGGCGACGACGCGAAGGCTCCACGACACCTGAGGACCTGTGGAACGTCCTGGATCGTCAAGGATCGACCCAAGGAAGCGTGGGAACCTCACACCATCGAGGGACAGGCGTCGTGAGCCAGGAATGTAAGGTAGATCATTTTCCCTCCCATTACCCCTTGTGTGAGTAGGCTAGTTAGGCCACAATAGTTACTTATGTATGTGGCAACAGGACATTAATACTTTAGTAGTAGAGTAGGCTGCAAGGCAGCTTGTGTCCAGGACTGTCAGAGAGGACAGCGTGTATGGATGGCAGGACAGTGAAGAAGAGGCGCCGACGTGGTGAAGAGGCCCTCCGGTGAGAGTGTGGGACTCCTGTCTTCTGCCCAGTTGAAGGAGTGTTGGAGGTCGTGGAAGAGGAGGCTGACGATCTCCAGACTTATTATCCATATTTCCATATTCATGTATTACTTGTGATTGTGTGTGTGTTCATGTAATTTGCATCAGTAAATTCACACATTTTATCACTGTGTTTAAGTGTGCCTCCATTTATGATAATTCTCTAAGAGCATACACGAAGGTTATCATAGTACCACCTAGGGGACACAACATTCTCTATAGAAGTTCTTATTGCCTGGTGAGTGGTAAAGACAGCACAGACTTACATAAAAGTGTACCCTTAGCCATCCGATCAGTATCGGTGCCTGAATGGTGGCAACTATTAACGTAATGGCTAGAGAGAGGTAAAGCCACACAGACCTTCCTGGGAGAGTACCCTGGGCCAACAGTCTAGTAGCAGATCTATGGGAGTAGCAATCTTCTGGCTACAAACAATATATAATACACCCACTGAACTGCATTGCTGGGGTGCAGATATAATAACCCAGCTGGCGACCTTGCTAAGAAGAAGATAGAGAAGACAGGCGGGAAAGGAGTTCCTGCAACCTTTTTTGTCTGGCAGGCAAGACTCAGGGAGGTTATGGTTATAAGGTAAGCCTGAGTCTTCCTTCACTCCCTCACGGGTCTAGGCCGGAACTGTTAACAGCAGTTTCCCCGTGTTTGACTGAAGGGCTTCCAGGGTGAATCAGTGGCACCCCTTTTGTGGTGGAAGCAAAGACCTGCGGAGGTGGGCATTGTTGGTCCTCTCTTGTGTGACCAAGGAGACTCCGGTGAATCCCGGGAGTCGGAGGGGCTGAGTATTTGGGCCTTTTGAGCCCCTAGCAGCCGAGTGTTAGCAGAGCCCCGGCCCGGCCCACCACCCCCCACGTGACACTTTTGGAAGGGACACTAGCCGATCGCGGATTGGCCAACTTAGGTCGCGGGCGACAAATCAGGGCCCGCCATGACGTCACCGAGTGCCCCAGGCGGCGCCAACGTCAGAAGTGACCCGACCTTGGAAGCGACAGGACGCACCTCGGTCTGCTCTCCAGGATTAGAGGCTCTACAAGCCTTTCTTGGTGGATTAGTGTTGGCTATTGCAGCCCATCGGATATATTGGAGACCCCGCGCTTCTGGGAAGCAAAAGGAACCAAGTTTATTGAGCGAAAGAGGGCCAAACTTGGAAAATATTCGGCGACGACGCAGGGGGGCGACGTTGGACGTTGAGGGTCAGAAAAGGTGTGGCGGGCAAGCCTAGCTGTGACCGGGTCACATCCACTGAGGGTCTTGGAAGGACGACACCGTGCCTAGGACAAGGAGCAACGCCTTGTGGAAGGGGCGAGTGTGGGAATAATAGTGATTAGCTCAGCGCCCATCGATGAACCAGGATTGGGGCAGCTGAATCTCAGGGATTGGAACGGCGACGACGCGAAGGCTCCACGACACCTGAGGACCTGTGGAACGTCCTGGATCGTCAAGGATAGACCCAAGGAAGCGTGGCAACCTCACACCATCGAGGGACAGGCGTCGTGAGCCAGGAATGTAAGGTAGATCATTTTCCCTCCCATTACCCCTTGTGTGAGTAGGCTAGTTAGGCCACAATATTTATTTAAGTATGTGGCAGCAGGACTTTAATACTTTAATAGTAGAATAGGCTGCAAGGCAGCTTGTGTCCAGGACTGTCAGAGAGGACAGTGTGTGTGGATGGCAGGACAGTGAAGAAGAGGCGCCGACGTGGTGAAGAGGCCCTCCTGTGAGAGTGTGGGACTCCTGTCTTTCTGCCCAGTTGAAGGAGTGTTGGAGGTCGTGGAAGAAGAGGCTGACGATCTCCAGACTTATTATCCATATTTCCATATTCATGTATTACTTGTGATTGTGTGTGTGTTCATGTAATTTGCATCAGTAAATTCACACATTTTATCACTGTGTTTAAGTGTGCCTCCATTTATGATAATTCTCTATGAGCATACACGAAGGTTATCATAGTACTACATAGGGGACACAACGTTCTCTATAGAAGTTCTTATTGCCTGCAGGGTGGTAAAGACAGCACAGACTTACATAGAAGTGTACCCTTAGCCATCCGATCAGTATCGGTGCCTGAATGGTGGCAACTATTAACGTAGTGGCTATAGAGAGGTAAAGCCATGCAGACCTTCCTGGGAGAGTACCCTGGGCCAACAGTCTAGTAGCAGATCTATGGGAGTAGCAATCTTCTGGCTACAAACAATATATAATACACCCACTGAACTGCATTGCTGGGGTGCAGGTATAATAACCCAGCTGGCGACCTTGCTAAGAAGAAGATAGAGAAGACAGGCGGGAAAGGAGTTCCTGCAACCTTTTTTGTCTGGCAGGCAAGACTCAGGGAGGTTATGGTTATAAGGTAAGCCTGAGTCTTCCTTCACTCCCCCACGGGTCTAGGCCGGAACTGTTAACAGCAGTTTCCCCGTGTTTGACTGAAGGGCTTCCAGGGTGAATCAGTGGCACCCCTTTTGTGGTGGAAGCAAAGACCTGCGGAGGTGGGCATTGTTGGTCCTCTCTTGTGTGACCAAGGAGACTCCGGTGAATCCCGAGAGTCGGAGGGGCTGAGTATTTGGGCCTTTTGAGCCCCTAGCAGCCGAGTGTTAGCAGAGCCCCGGCCCGGCTCACCACCCCCCACGTGACAATAGTATGGGTAGGTTTGATATTGGTCTATAATTGTTTATGTTTGCCGGATTACCGCCTTTATGAACTGGCGTTACTCTTGCTTTTTTAAGGATATCAGGGAAGGTATGACACTACGGATTTGTTGAACAGCAGAGCTATGAGTGGCGCAAGGGCATGGGAGGCGCTCTTGTATACAATGGATGGGATTTCACTGATGTTCCCAGCTTTGGTTTTTAGTGAGTGTATGATGGACACAACAACTGCCGGGCTGACTGGTGAAAGGAGAAAGAGTTTGGATAGCTACCTGAGAGATATGTGTCTGAGTCCGTGGGATTTTACTGGCAAGGTTAGCACCAACCGATGAAAAGAAGCTATTAAATTCATTTGTCATTTATAAATCAGTTGACGGAGTAAAGCCGTCCTTAGAGAGTGTTATCTGGTTGTGGGAGTGTTGTTTAGTTCCTAGGATATTAGAGATGGTATTCCATGTGCTTTTCATGTTGCCTTTTGCTTTTTTGAATCTAGTCTCATAATATGAAAGTTTAACTTTTCTTATGATACTGGTAAGCACTGATGAGTACCTTTTAACTACTTCCTTTGTAATTAGGCCATTCCTAAATTTCTTTTCATATTCATGTTTTTTGTTGATTGATTTGAGTATGGCACTTGTGAACCATGGATTGTTTATTCTTTTGTCAGTTAATTGTTTGGTAAGGAGGGGAGAGTGAGTGTTGTAGAGGCTTAGAGTTTTGGAGAGAAAGAGGTTAGCTAATGAATTTACATCGTGAGTATTATTGAATTCAGATTCCCAGTTAATATTGTGAAGTGCATTTGAGAGATTGCCTAAAGCCCATTCACTGTGTAGCTTGAATGAGAGTTTCTTGATTTCTGGTGGTGATGTGTCCATGTTTGCTATGAGGAAGGTGGGACAGTGGTCAGTTGTTCTGTCATAGATTACACCAGATGTAAGGGGAGCTGTTATATTAGTCCATAGGTGATCCAGGGTAGTGGCAGATGTTTGATTGACTCAGGTGGGCTTGGTGATTGTGGAGATTAGCATACAGGAGTTCATGTTGTTACGGAAATAGTCAACTTGAGGTTTTTCTTTGTAGACCCAGATCTATATTGAAATCACCTCCTAGAATGATGTGATTTTTGTTGAGATTGTTATTTATGATAAGATTCCTTACGTTGTCTGAGAATGAAACTATGTTGGTATTGGCACCGATAGTCAGGGAGGATTTAAGGGATTTACTGGAGAACTTGGCAAAGGTATATTCACAATAGTTGTCTCTGTCACTAATGACACTATTGCAAATGAAGGTATCTTTGTAATATATTGCTGTGCCACCTCCTTTTTTATTAGGCCTGCAGTTGTGAATGGCTTTATAACCAGCTAAGTTGTAGAGCTGGGTAAAGTCTTTACTTAGCCAAGTTTCTGTTAAAATGATGAATGATAATTTAGTACATACTGCTGTGAGTAGTGCATTTATATCATCAAAAATGTTTACCAAGTGATTCAACATTTTGGTTGTAAACTGATAAGCAGGTGCTATTTAGGAGTTTGTTTTTTGCAAGATTTGCTGTGTAATACCTGCAATAATGATGATCAATATGCTGATTGGTATAGATATGAGACAGAAGATTTCGATCAAGATCAATATCCGTATGCATATAAATGCAAAAATGTTACGATACAATAAGACAAGCAATTACATGAACAGTTAAATACTAAATCTGCTGTACATAGAAAGTAATTATAGCAAAACACAACAATAAATGTAAGTACACAAAAAATAGAAACAATTAGAAGTAGAGTAAAGATCACCATAGATAGCCAGGAAGGATACAGAAGTTAGGTTAAGGGAGAAGACAAAAAACCAGTAGACTGAAAAAATTTAAATATAGCAAAATAAATAAGACAAATAATAATCGTATAGTAAAATAATCTTAAAGATAAATTATTTTATATAGCTTAGTTGTGAATCTATAATTGGTAGGAACTTAAGAGAACAAAATGAGCTCAATAATTAATTACAATAAATGATGCATAAATCAAATTACAAATAAATTTACAATTTAAAAAAATACTAGGGTAAGATTATATTTATGAGTAGGATTTTACTATGACACTGAGGTAGATGCTTACATAAATACTAAATCTGCTGTAATTAGAGAATTATTATAGCAAAACACTACAATGAATGTAAGTGCTTAAAAAATAGAAGCAATTAGAAGTAGAATAAAGATCACTAGATAGCCATGAAGGATACACAAGTTTGGTGGAGAAAACAAAAAGTCAGTAGACTGTCTAAATTAATATATAACAAAAAAATAATGAGACAAATGATGATGGTAAAGTAAAATAATCTTAAACATAATTAATTTTATTTAGCTTAGTTTTAAACCTATAATTAGTATGAACTTATGAAAACAAAATGAGCTCTGTCACGCGCCGCTCACCTTGGCCTTGTGTTACATGAGGTTATAGTTAAACATCATCATGCAGGGGGATCGTGCTTCTGATCCTATAACCTCACGCCGTGGGATTTCACTCCCTCCACTAGGGTATCACATATCACCCCAGGGAGCTCTCCTAGTCATGCCTCAAGACCGGTCACCACTTGACCTTGGACCCAAGGGAGAGAGGAGAAGGCCCAGCCCACACCACTAAGCTCAATCCTGCAGTATGTTACTCCCCCACCGGGCCTGCCCACCTATGCGTGCAGAGAATTTGCCGGACTTCCGGCCATAGCCTCACTTCTACCTCTTACCGTATGGTCGCCAGCTGGGTAATTCTCTCAGCGCCCCAGCAACGCTGTTAATTCGAATATAATATATTTACAGCAGCCTAGGATCGTACTATGTGTTGCCAGTACTAGAACTCAAATGTACAGTCGTGTTGCCAACTCAGGGTCACTCTTTAGGGAATGCCAGTACCAGTGTTCAAATCTAATGTGTTGCCAACACAGGGTTTCTCTCTATGCCATGCCAGTAACAGTACAGTGTAATCATGTTATTAATCACAAAGCTCAATGAGATGGAGGTTACACCAAAAGCAGTGATAAAATAATAAAAAGTTTACTCAAAGTAAATTACAACACACGAGATACATGTATGGAATTACGGAAATAATAATCATAATGGTGACAGCAGCGCTTCTCTGGTGGCCGCCAGCAGCTTGCATCAGCTGATGAATAAAGGGATCACTGGCCCCTTCACTGGGCAGCTTCATCCACGTCGCTCCTCAGTCCTTCACAGGCCGGCCACACGCTGTCTTCACCACTCAGTAGTAGTAGGCATCCTTCAGTCTCGGGAGACTATGGAGTTGCGCCCTAGTTGTCAATCCTGGTGCAGCATCTGGTGTGACTGATGAGGCCAATCTGAGAGTGGCAGTCCATCCCAAACCGAGCACAAACGAAGTCCGATTCTGGTCTGTCTTCCCGGCTACCGGCTTTCCTTCTCTGTCTCTTTGCCTCCGATTCCTTGGCAAGTGACTCCTCGAACCTGAAGAGACCTCTTTGAACAGACTGCCTCCAGGCTGAACGGTCTGCAGCCAGTGTCTCCCATATAGCAAGATCGACGTCCATGGCTTTCAGGTCCCTTTTGCATACGTCTTTGTACCGTAGCTGGGGCTTGCCTGTTGGACGCTTTCCCTGCCTCAGCTCTCCGTACAGGAGATCCTTGGGGATCCTGCCGTCGCCCATTCGCACAACGTGTACGAGCCAGCGCATTCGTCTCTGTTTCAGCATTGTGTACATGCTGGTGATTCTTGCTTTTCCCAAGACGTTGTTGCTTGTCACCTTGTCCTGCCAGGTGATGTCCAAGATGTGACGAAGACAGCGCATGTGGTAGGCATTCAGCTGTCTTTCCCGACGGGCGCGGAGTGTCCAAGACTCACTGCCATAAAGGAGAGTGCTCAGGACACAGGATCTGTAAACCTGAATGCTCAGTTAGCTTATTGTTGGCCCACACTCTCTTTGTCAGTCTGGACATTGTAGTAGATGCCTTACCGATGCGTTTGTTTAGCTCCGTATCAAGAGAGAGGGAGTCAGAGATTGTGGAGCCCAGGTACACGAAGTCGTGAACGACTTCCAGTTTGGAATCAGAGATGCCGATGTCAGGTGGGGAGTCCACTCCTTGTCCCATGACTTGCGTTTTCTTCAGACTGATGGTGAGTCCAAAAGCCTGAGAGGCCTCGCTGAAGCGGGTTATGAGCCGTTGGAGGTCTTCAGCTGAGTGGCAGTGACTGCTGCATCGTCGGCAAAAAGGAAGTCGCGCAGACACCTCAGCCGAACCTTCGTCTTGGCTCTCAGCCTGGCGAGGTTAAAGAGCTTTCCATCCGACCTAGTCCGGAGGTAAATGCCTTCCGTGACAGATCCGAAGGCGTGCCGCAGCATAACTGCGAAGAAAATCCCGAATAGGGTTGGAGCCAGTACGCAGCCCTGCTTTACTCCACTTCGGATGTCAAAGGCGTCTGATGTTAGGCCATCAAAGACCACGGTGCCCCTCATGTTCTCATGGAAGGATCTGATGATGCTGAGGAGCCTGGGTGGGCATCCGATCTTGAGGAGGATCTTGAACAGGCCATCCCTGCTGACGAGGTCGAAGGCCTTCGTCAGATCTATGAATGCTACGAAGAGTGGCTGCTGCTGTTCCCTGCATTTCTCCTGCAGTTGTCTGAGGAAAAAGACCATGTCGATGGTGGACCTGCCAGCACTGAATCCGCATTGTGATTCTGGATAGACTCTCTCTGCAAGTACTTGGAGCCTCTTCAATGCGACTCGAGCAAACAGCTTTCCGATAATACTGAGGAGGGAGATTCCACGGTAGTTGTTGCAGTCGCCCCTGTCACCTTTATTCTTATACAGTGTGACGATGTTGGCATCCCTCATGTCCTGTGGCACCTCTCCTTCTTCCCAGCAGAGGCAGAGAATTTCATGCAGCTCCATGAGCAGGCTACCTCTGCAGCACTTCAAGGTCTCAGCAGGAATGCCATCTTTTCCAGGAGCTTTACCAGAAGCAAGGGAGTCTAGGGCATTGCTGAGTTCTTCCAAGGTCGGCTCGCTGTCGAGCTCCATTAACACAGGCAGACACTCAATGGCGTTCAGGGCATTTTCGGTGACCACATTGTCCCTGGCGTATAGCTCAGAGTAGTGCTCGACCCAGCGCTTCAGCTGCAGTGTCTGGTCCTGAATCACCTCGCCAGTGGCAGATTTCAGAGGAGCGGTCTTCCTCTGGATTGGGCCGAGGGCCTGCTTGATGCCGTCATACATTCCCCTTACATTGCCTGTATCCCCTGCAGTCTGTATCTGGGAGCAGAGCTGGAGCCAATAGTTGTTGGCACATCGCCTGGCGCTCTGCTGCACTTTGCAGCGGACGGCCCGAAGGATCTGTAAGTTGCGCTGACTTGGGCAGGCTTTGTAGGCTGCCAAGGCGTTTCTCTTCTCTTCGATTACAGGTGTCATCTCTTCCGAGTGAGCCTCGAACCAGTCTGCCGACCTTCTGGTCTTCTTGCCAAAGGTGGAAATGGCAGCGTTGAACACAGCGTCTCTGAAGTGCTCCCATCTTTTACAGGCAGTGACCCCGAGGGAGAGCTTCCTCGAGCACGTGTGCAAAATCTTCCACCTTGTCCTGGTTGCGGGTCTTGGTGGTGTCGATGCGAGGTCTGCCCGCCTTTTTCGAGTGATGAATCTTCTTTGGTTGCATCTTGACCCTGCTACATACCAGGGAGTGGTCGGTGTCACAGACAGCAGTCTGGTAGCTACGCGTAATCTTGACGCTGGGTGCCAGTGCTTGGATCTGGGGTGTCTCCAAGATACTCGGTGTTGAGGCTTTGTGCCGAAGAACGTGTTGGTGACACAAAGACCATGAAGACAGCAGAGTTCTAGCAGACGTTGCCCGTTCTCATTCATCCTTCCTACGCCGAACTGACCCAGGCAAGTGGGCCAAATGTTGTGCTCGGCACCTACTCTGGCGTTGAAGTCGCCGAGGATGAACAGTGGCTCCTTTACAGGGATTCTCGCTATGACTCTGTTGAGGTCATCGTAGAATTTTTCCTTTGCCTCTGCTGGAGAAGTCAGGGTTGGTGCATATGCACTAATTACATTGACTGGTCCTGTTTGGGAGTACAGTTGCAGAGACAGAATTCGTTCGGTTTCCCCCATCGGTGGCATAATGTGTCCCAACAGTGCATTCCTGACGGCAAATCCCACACCATGTTCTCTGGTCTCATCTGGAGGTTTTCCTTGCCAGAAGAAAGAGAAGGTCCTCTCTCTCACAGATCCTGATCCTGGGAGCCTGGTCTCTTGGAGAGCAACAATATCCATCTGCAGCTTGCTCAGCTCCCTATCGATGATTGCTGTTTTTCGGGCATCATTGATTTCTTGCAGGTCGTCAGAGAAACCTGGTGTCAGTGTCCTGACGTTCCATGTGCCCAGCTTTAGGGCAGGTGATATTTTCTTCTTTGGTTTGGTGTTGCTTGGTGCAAAGTTGTCGGGCCGCTTGTCGGTTTTCACCCTAAACCCCACGCACCCAGTGAGGTTAACGGACCGTGGCGAGGCAACACCTTATTGGCTTGGGTTTGCCCAGCTTGAGGCGGGCGGTAGCTGCCCAGTGGGGCGCGATGACCCCTCCCACCGTCGGAAGCAACCCCTGGCGTCACACTCTTCGCCAATCGAGCAGAAGACTTAAAACCGGTAGACTGTCGCTTCCCGTGTTGGTTCGACGCTGTGAGGCGAAGCTGGAGTGTCCTCTCCAGGGCGCAAAGCCTGGGTAGGTAGATATGGAGGAGAAGCTGTTACCCATGCAGCAGGTCCCCCCTCTCCACGTTGCTGAAATTATCCAATAGAAAGGCAAATGCCAATACGCATGGTTCCAGCAACGTCGCAGGAGCTGCCAGAACGAGGTCGACGTCAACAACGAACTGCCTTAGGGGCTCCAACTCCGATTTTTTTCCTCGAGGTTGACTCCTGAAGCCTTTCCCAAAAAAGGGGTATGGCCGCAAGGCAGCGGAGGTTTAAAATCAGGGTTTTCCTTCCCCTAGATGGGCTGCCTTCTCAGGCTATCGAGTCCCATCTACCCGGAGCAGCTGGTTTTAAGGCGCCAGAGGTACGCCCTCGCCCCTTCTCCTGTCGGTAAAAGCAGTTCCGCCGGACTTAGAGTAAGCCACCCGTGCAGGCCAGGAGTTGGACTTGGTTGTCCGAGGCTATTTGAGACGCATGCCGTATAGGAGCATTTTATAGGTCATGGGAGCTCGTCCCCCATTACCACCCCCTGGCTATGACAACCCCTTGGAACCAAAGAAAGGTGCCTAACCACTTGGACGGTCGGGAATTGAACGCCGACCTGCCTGAAGTGAGACCTTCGCTCTACCGTCTGGCCCAAGTGGTTGGACCACTTCACCACTCAGTAGAATGATATATACAAGCTGTCCCACAGCCTAATATACTACTATGATTTATATGCACTCTAATAAATGCCAAAGCATAATAATAGGCCTATCTTGCCTAACAACCAAGGGAAATATGGGAGGGAAAATAATCTACCTTAACATATCCTGTCCTCAGATGCCTAGGCTCCTGTCGCTGTTCACTGAGTACTCCGTTCCTTGCGTTGTTCCGAGCATTCCAGAAGCATCATCAATCCATAGGCGTCGTGAAGATCCTCGTCATCTGTGTGCTCATTCCCTGAGTGAAGTTCCTGGGCATTAGCTCGTCCAGTCGTCACTGCACACGTCGTCCCCTCAAGCACTCCTTCACCGAGATCACACTCAAGGATCAGGATGCACCTTCTCCCTTCTGAGTTCCTAGTGGGCGTGATCCAATCACCACAGCTCTGAATGCTTTGGAGTTACACTGACGGCGAGTCACTCACTCCTCCAGCCATCGTAACTCTCTCAACTTCTTCAAGACTCTTAGCACACGGTCCTCGGCGCCCTTACACCGCTGGATTAGGCTTCCTCGCACTTCCCTGAAGTACCGAAGTCCTTGTTAGTCACCATATACTCGTCAGGCTATGTATATCCACTTAAGGAGGCTCCTAGACCTCGGAACTCGAGAGCTCAATAGGCGCACGTCCGCTCTTAACGAAGCGCAAAGTATCTCCGAGCGCCTTGCGTTCTGCAGGCGGCGGGCCAGGTCTCTCGGTGACGTCACAGACCCAGGGGCGGGCACTGATTGGTCAATGAAGTTATGTGACCTCAGCCAGCCAATCACCGACCAGCGGGGCGCTGCACACAAAATGGTGGATTTGCAGGCCAGAGGGCGCCATTTTGTTGTACCCAGGGCGCGACTTTTCCACTTCCCTGCAACTTTACAAATGCAAGTTTCTCCCCAAATAAGCAACCATTCTGGAAGTTTCATACCTCAAAAGATTCCCTGCACCTCAGAGAACCTGCAGGTAAGCTGATATGACTCTTACAGCTGTCATATGGGAGAAATTGGAGAGGGCACCGTCACATTTCAATAATTAATTTCAATAAATGACTTAAATCAGTACAATTAAATTTAAAATTTAAAAAGAATAAGGTAAGATTAGATTTAAGAGTAAAATTTTACAATGATACCGAAGTAGATGCTTGCATAAGTGCATGGAGACTTGACTGATTACTTAGGAACTTATATGGATGAGAGAACATTAGTTCGGTAAGGCAGAAACAGCGCCGTGGACTAAGTTAGACTAAGTTAAGTTTGATTCTGACACTCAAAGAGTTATTTTCAGTATTGGCATTGGTCGGGTTCAGGTTTTTAGATATACCACAATCACTAAAGAAGGCCAGTAGCTGTTGGTCACACTTCATTTCATATCTTTTTCCTGTACTTTACTTCTTTACAATGATGGTTCCATTCCTAGTGTAGCACTGCTTGATAAGACCAGGGTTTAGTTTGTGAATTTTATGCAGCCTGAAGAGGAGGGATCCACGCTGCTTTGTAAGGCACTCATTTATGTAGAGGCTCGTTTTTTGTTTAGCAGCTGATTGTATGAGGTCAAACTTAACAGTGGGATTTGCAAGTTTGATGAGCATTCTCCTACTGCTATGGGAACTGTTTTTATCTATCCTGACAGCTGATTTGATATCAACATTGACTTTGATCTTTGAATTAAGTAGGGTGTGGGCTACGTTACAACAATTCTCACCTTGTTGTTCATCAGGTAGGTCAGAAGAGCTAATTATCTGGGAGTCATGAAGTTGTTGCTGCTCTAGGTTGTCTTCGGAAACCGCCTGGTGAACCTGAAGGAGATTTATTTGTTTTTCCAGCTTTTGAAGGAAGTCACTTTGAGCTGAATGGGTTTCCTCAGCCTGGATCTTATGTATTTGATCCATTGCGTCATCTGCAACAGCATGTAAGTTGAGAATTTTTTGGTTGTTGTTCGTCGACGAATCAAGGAGGCGGTCTATAGTTTGTTGTTGTTGGGTGACTGCGGCTGGAGGGCCACAAAAAAAGGAAGGGAGTTGGTCAGGAAGGGAGGAAGGGAGTTTGTCAGGAAGGGAGGAAGGGAGTTGGTCAGGAAGGGAGGAAGGGAGTTGGTCAGGAAGGGAGGAAGGGAGTTGGTCAGGAAGGGAGTTGGTCAGGAAGGGAGTTGGTCACGGAAGGGAGTTGGTCAGGAAGGGAGGAAGGAAGGGAGTTGGTCAGGAAGGGAGGAAGGGAGTTGGTCAGGAAGCTTGTACTACTTGAGGTGCTAGTATAGGGTTGCTGTACATCAAGTGGTCTGTCAACCACAGAAGGTGGTGTCCCAATAGGAGAATCTGTCTGGGTAAGTTCATTGTCATCTTCCTAATCAGTCTCGTCAAAATTCATTTTAGCTAACTTCATATGGTCTAAATGTTCATTTATGTACTCTCCTGTTAACACATTCTTAAGTCTGTACTTGTTACCTTTGATAAGCTCGATTACCTTGTATAGATGCAAAAATTTCTTAGTTAACTTGTACATAGGGCCAGACCTGTGTTGGTTAAGTACCATTACTTCAGATCCAATAGTTATTTTACTGGGTTTAGCTGCATTCCTTGCTATAGTGAACTCTACTGTAGCCTTGGACAGTTGTTCTCGTATTTTCTTGAATACTAGTTGCATTTGTCTACGCTTCACTTGAACAAAATCATCTACGTTATATAAGGGCGTAGGAGGTACATTAATCAATTCATTAGGGAGGATCTTATCTGTCCCATGAAGAATAGCGTGAGGTGTGTCACCTGTAGAAACATTAATTGAAGAATTTATGGCACACTGAATTAAGGGTATAAAATCATCCCAATTGTTATCAAAATTCAACGTGACTCTCAAGTCATCTAACACTTTCCTGTTAGTACGTTCTGCTAATCCATTACTTGCTGGGTTGTAAGGCATGATATACTACATTTTTTAATGTTATATAAATCGCACAAGCTAGTTAAAATACTATTACTGAATTCTGGACCATTATCTGAAAGGATTACTTTAGGCATACTATATCTACAAATTATTTGGTCATGGAATGCACTGGCTATAGTTTCTGCTGTTTTGTTCGGGATAGGCACTAGTTTGCAATACCATGAAAAATTATCAACCATTACAAGCAAGTATTTGTTCCCTTTTTCTGTTTCTGCAAAATATGTCAACAAATCCATCGATACTCGTTCCAAAGGAGCTTTAGTTGCTGGGTACACCTGAATTGGATTAGGTCCTGAAACATGTCCCATGTGCTGTAAGCAGGTTAAACATCTGTCAAACTAATGAGCAATCTCCTTAGCCATTTATGGCCAAAAATACTTCAATCGACCTTGTTGGAGTGTACGATCCTTTCCTGGATGTGCACTTGCGGGAGCATCATGGATAATTTATAACACAGTTGGTACCAAGACAGCTGGAACAACTGACAATATTTCCTCAGGGCTGTCCCTAACTTTACTACTCTACTTAGTAAATTGTCTAACATCACTAACTCCTTCAATGGTACTGGAGGTTTATGAATCGGGCGAGTGTCTTGCTTAGTCGGCCGAGCCGGTCGGCCGAGCGGACAGCACGCGGGACTTGTGATCCTGTGGTCCTGGGTTCGATCCCAGGCACCGGCGAGAAACAATGGGCAGAGTTTCTTTCACCCTATGCCCCTGTTACCTAGCAGTAAAATAGGTACCTGGGTGTTAGTCAGCTGTCACGGGCTGCTTCCTGGGGGTGGAGGCCTGGTCGAGGACCGGGCCGCGGGGACACTAAAGCCCCGAAATCATCTCAAGATAACCTAGTCAAAAATTTAATGACGGGTGCCCATATGGGGTCTTGTCTCTGTTCCATCTCGACTATTGCAGCATCTAATGCTGGGTAATTTAAATGAATTGCAGCTATGTGTCGAGAAAACGCATCGGCTACAACATTTTGCTTTCCAGGAATATAACCAAATGTGGGATTGAATTCTTGAATTGTGAGCAAATATCTAGCAAACTTTCCAACTGGATTCTCATTTTTGAACAAGGGAATTAATGGTTGGTGATCTGTAAGAACATGAACTGGGTAATTATAAATTGTATCCCTGAAATGTTTAAGTGCCCAGACGACTGCCAAGGCTTCTCGTTCTGTTGTGCTATAATTTTTCTCTTCTTAAGATAATGTACGGCTTGCATAAGCTATTGCGGGATCTCTGTAACCTTCTGTTTGAAGTAATACAGCACCTAAACGTATGTCACTAGCATCTGTAACCAACGTAAAAGGTTTAGAAAAATCTGGGTACCTAAGGACAGGTGACGAAATCAAGGCTGACTTGAGTTTTTTGAATGACTGATCCTGGGCCTCTCCCCAAACAAAGGGTTCATCTTTTCTTTGCAACTTGTAAAGTGGAGCGGCTATAATAGAGAATCCAGCAATAAATGAACGATAAAATCCTACATTACCTTTGAACTGTCTTATGGCTTCTGCGGTACGAGGCGTTGGAAAATCACGGGCAGCGATAATTTTTTATTCATTCAATGTAATACCTGAAGGTGTAACTGTATGACCTAGGAAAATAAAAAAAAATAAAATAAAATAAAATAAAATAAAATGTTTATTCAGGTAAGGTACATACATACAAGAGATTTGACATAATTTGATTGATTTATAGATGGAGCTAGTACATACAATGCTTAAAGCCACTATTACGCAAAGCGTTTCGGGCAGGAAAAACATTAATGACTAAAACTTAATACTAATTGAGTATAAAGAATAAAATGTGTTGAGAAGAAATAAAAATTAATATAAAAAAGGGGGAAACATGGCTGAAAACGCAGCACAAATACAATTAGGTCGACAAACAGCATTGTTTAAGAAAACAGACATGGGTTGACAATAGGAGGGTAAGGTAGGTTACAGGGAATTTATTAGGTAGTGCTTAGTTTTTATCTTAAACTGGTTGAGAGGGGTACAGTCTTTAACATGGTTGGGAAGGTCATTCCACATTCTGGGTCCTTTGATTTGTAGAGCATTTCTAGTTTGATTAAGTCGTTCTCTTGGAATATCAAAACTGAATTTATTTTGGGTGTGGTGCTCATGGGATCTGTTACAACCTTCAAGGAAGCCTTTGAAGTCAGGATTGGCATTATAGTTCAGCATCTTATATAAGTATAATACACATGAGAGAATGTGCAGTGACTTAATATCTAACATATTCAGAGATTTGAGTAGGGGTACTGAGTGATGTCTGGGGCCAGAGTTGGATATTGTCCTAATAGCAGCTTTGTGTTGAGTAATTAGAGGATGTAAATGATTTTGGGTAATAGAACCCAGAGCACAAATACCATAGTTGAGATATGGATAGATGAGGGAATAATAGAGCGTCACCAGGGCAGGGCGGGGTACATAATATCTGATCTTAGAAAGAATGCCAACAGTTTTTGAAACTTTTTTTGATATATTTAGAATGTGTCCCTTGAAATTCAGCTTGTGGTGAATTAATCTTCTCCTTTAAAAATGAACATTTTGCAAGCTTTATTTTTAAATTAGCTTCTGCGAGCTTTGCAGATACTTTCTCAAGGTTCTGGAAATGAGTCTGAACATCTTGCAACATGATTATGAGATCATCAAGGTAAACTAGAAGAGTACTTACTATCAATCTACGAAATAAATTCGTCATGAGCCATGAAAAGGATTTTGGCCTACTCCTCAAACCAAACGGCATTCTTTTGAAATGAAAATGACCATTGGTAGTACTAAAGGTTGTTAATTGCTTACTTTCCTCATCAAGAGGGATTTGCCAGAATCCCCGCAACAAATCTAACATTGAGAATACTTTGTTTCGACCAATACTTTGCAACAAATCATTTAGAACTGGAAGTGGGAAACGATCAGGTATTGTTACTCTGTTAAGCTTCCAATAATCGATTACAAGTCCCCAAGTTCCATCTCGCTTTGGTACAAGAATTAATGGAGCGTTCCATGGCGAATTACTCGATTCAATTACATCACTCTGTAACATTTCCTCTATGAGTCTATCGGCTTCTGCTCTCTGAGAATGGGGAAGATGGTAAGCTGGTACAAAAATAGACATAGTTCCTTGTTCAAGGGGAATTTTATGTGTGATAAGAGGAGACATAACTTTTCTCCTGGTAGAGCAACAACGGCTCTATTCCTGTTCAAAATTTCCAAAAGCTGAGCCACAGAGTCAGGAAAATCAGTAGCACTTGCACCTCTGGCTGAGATCTCTGTTCTCCTGGTGTGAGAGTACAAACAGTATGATCCATGGATACATCATCCACAACTCGCACCAGTAATGAGTAATGGACAAAATCTACAACATGGGTGCCAGACTGGAGATGGATGTCGGCATTACTAGTGTTTGCAATATACAATGTAACGGTACCATCCTGCACTGTGTGCCAGGAGGGTTCAACAAACGTACTATTCACTTTACATGTTTCACTTTCTACAATCACATCCGACAACTCAGGCACTCCCTGAACCTTAACTCTTATTCTGGTGAGAGAATGAGAGTGCAGCACAGTGTCAGTAGCCATGGAACTACTGACTTCAGAGATGGAAGCTGCCAGGCGAGCGAGACAACGAGAATCCGTTAGGGCGTCCCCTTCCAGAAAGTCCCAATACTCACTCTCCTTAACAACTGCACAACTACGATGCTTCATACGAGTGCCTGTTTTCTTGGGTATACTACCACGACAATGATCTGACAAACCTACGCTAGCAAGGTGGGTGTCAACAAAATTAACTATTTTGTAGACTGATTGAAGGTTGAACTCATGGCCCTGTCGATACATGCTACACAAGGGTATGACGTGGTCTTTGATACTAATGTTCCAACGATGGGGAAACAATGCAAAATATTTATCAATCATGGTGTACAGACCTACGAGAATGTCTCCAGGAAAATGGATATTGTCAACAACTAAACATGTTATAAACAATGTGACATCAACTAACTTGAGTGGGAGGTAAATTTCACCCTGAACTTTTACTTTATTTCCTGAAACACCACTTAGGAAAGGTATGGGTGACCGTTTTACTGTAGTAGGGTGCTTACTTGCAATGTCTCTAAGAGTTGAAGGCTTGACAATATTAATTTTTGCACCTGAGTGAAGAAAAACTTTTAAAACTCTACCATGTACAATGGCTGAGACAAGGGGACCATCACTTGAGACTGGACAAGTTACTACTTGTGACTTATGTTGTCTGGCATATCTGTGTCAGTGTCCTCCTCTGTCAAATGTCCAAATCTATTTTGGGAAGCTACTGAATACACAGGGAGGGCACTAGAACTGGCTAGCTTGAATTGGTTAGCCTTGGGGGTTTCCAGACGACATAAAGTGAACATTCTGAACTCCAGCATTCTGTGACCGAGTATTATATTTCGAAATTGCATTATAGCTGGGCTGGGAGTTGTAACTGCACGAGTTCTGATAATGTATTGAACGCGTTGCGCCTCGCCAAGACTGACCGTTGGAGTTATGAGGTGGGGATGTCCTTTGCCTACAGCTCTACAATCCACAGTGTGGTGACCAACTTGTTTATGAAACTTGCAATATGGGAGCCTAGAATAAATAGATTGACGAGGGGACCGAGAGAATTGTCTAGGGGGTGATGATCTAGGAGCGGACCAACAGTCCCTTGCGAGGTGGTTACTCTTACCACAATGCCAACATGAGAGAGTGGATGGTTGTGGACTATGGCGTCTCGGCAACTTATGAGGCGGCGAATTTGACGGGGGGGCTACGACCATGGGTACGGTTCTGTGACCAAGAATTTTTAGAGTTTGTGGGAGGATGCTGAGATCTTGTTACTACATTTACAGTATCAGAGGGTGGCAACAGTTGAGCACTTCGGGGAGCTAGTTTATCGGCGGCATTGTTAATAGCCTCAGACACTTCACCAATTTCATGTTTAACTCCAAAATTTTGTTGCTCAATGATCGGTTTAGTATGCTCTGGGGCAAAATGCATAAAAGTTCTAAATGCTATCATTTTGGCCATAGCCTCAAGGGACAGATTATTGTCTTTATCTACCCAAGACGAACTAATCATAGCAGACACTAAGGCATACAGATACTGATCGAGACGGCTAGTAAACGCATTAAACGATTCACCAGGCTGCATGGTGGCATTGGCAATATTCTTGACTAACCTATACGGGTCGAGGTCTCCTTTGTTAACAAAGCGCCGGCGAAAGAAATCCTTAAATTCGGGCCAAGACTGGAGGCTAACAATGGATTTCTCATCAACAACAAAACGTGCTTCACCTTTGATTGTGTCAACAGCTGACCGTGCAATTGCTAAGTATTTGGCAACAGTAGGCTCAGAAAAACGTGCGACTGTTTTCGCTTCAACCTTACTAAACCATGATTCTATTAATTAAGCGGGATTCACCAGCAAAGAGTGGGATAACCATTTCCTGAGCTGATCTCTGGACATTGGGACGAGCAACTGTTCCAATTGAGTCTGAAGGGGTTTCAACAGTGGTAGGCATTGTCATTACCATGGAAGTGGCAGTTGATCGCAAATTATAATTAAGTACACTAGGCATAAGGAATAGAGTACACAACAAAATTAAAACACTCAAAAAAAATATCAAACTTGTCTAAGGTAAGGAAATGGCAGAATTAAAATTATTAAATTGAACTAGGCAACAAATAATTAAGAACAAGCAAAATTGTGAATTAAATTAGCAATCTGGTATGAATATGATTGGAATTAGAAGCATGTAAATTAATTAAACTAGACTAAGCACAACAATTTAGAATAAAATATGGAAAGTGCAATTGCAAAATTTCATTAAAATGATTCAACACAACAAGTAACAATGCAAGAAAAGTGGGTTTAGCAAAAACAAACAGGACGCAGGCACATGTGTAACATGCTATGGTAAAGTTTAAAATAATATGCTGAAAGGATAAATTTCAAAGTTAGGTCTGGAGAAATATACACAAAATTCCATGTTTTATTGTCTGTGGAAATTTCAAAAACAAATTTCTATTGTGCAAAATAAACTGCTAGAAACAATTATTTCTTACTTCTCCACCTTTGAATTTACTAATAACACTAGTAACCCAATTAATGAATAATGGAATCACTGAAATGCAGGAAATATTGAAATGACTCAGGGAAACTGTGGAAATGGAGTACTGAAACTGCTCCCCATATTTAACAAGTGAATGGTTAATTCACAGGATATTATGGATATTATTATGTAAATAACTTTTTAGAACTTGGCACATTGTTCTCATCTATCAATTACTTATCTCAGGGGTGCAATTCATGAGAATCACCAGTAGCCAAAATAGGAGGAACGTCGTGAAGATCTGAAGAGGCACATGCAAGGGTTTGTTTACATCTGGTGCGAAAGGCAGCGCTCCTGGCGGCAGTGGCGCGAAGCTCGGGGGACCCCACACTAGGAATGTGTGTGATGTTGAGGGCGTGACAATAATTATATCGTCGAATGGTGAGTGAAGGCCAGTTGCTATGGAGGCGTGTAGACAGACGTTCACTGTAGAATGGTGTAGCAGAAGGCTGTAGCGATAGTGAGAGGAGGCGACGTGGCACTGCGGCATCGTGACTGGGAGCTGGAGACGCTAGTCAGACGGTTGTAGTCTTTTTTCCACCAATTGTTTCCCAATAAATTGCACAACACAGCTGCAGAGCAGTTGAAGCTGTAGAAGATGATTGCAATAGCTGGAACGGTACAGGCAACACACACGGGGCCGGATTCAGGAAGGTACTTACGAAGGTTTTTCCTCTTAGCTAAGAACGAATTCCTTCTTAGCGCCTTCGTGGCGGCTAGGTCCGTATTCAAAGAGCTACCCTAAGTGGAAAAACCTTCGTAAGTTCATTCCGGGATTTAAGTGTGGTTTCGACCACTCGTAGCTTTACGTAAACTGGATATAAGTAATTTTTTCTCTACTACATAACACTGGGATCGATTTATGATATTGGAACATGACCAAAATATTATAGCTGGTGAATCTAGTGAAGAGGAGTCCTTCGTGTTAGTTATATATGCATTCTCTGCTTGAAACTTGAAGTAAATATGTGTTTGATGATAGTAGAATTAGTTTTATAATAGCAAGATATTATACCAGTAGTTATTAAGTAAATAAACACTGGTGAACATGAAATATGAGAGAAGGTGATGAGCCCTGCCTGATGGGATCATTTACTATCACCAAATGCCCCTGTTCACCTAGTAGTAAGGGTGTACCTTAGCAATACATACCCATTTCTAATTTATTTAGTTTGGTTTTATTTTGAAATTAAATCTGGGTGAGACATAAAATAAAAATATGCTGCACAAATGATGTTAGGTAAGGAGAAGGGTAAAAATGTCACAAACTTTATTCATTGAATACTTAAAGCTATAATTATGACTATATACTGTAGATTATTAAAAAAGAGAGAGGGACGTAGGGGTCCAAAACCTCTTCCTGTTATACAATTTGGGTGTGGAACAAGTAATTATCAAAAGAAGGCACCATGCCGGGAAGGCTATGTAGCAGTAAGGCAGTGAGGTGAGGCAGCTACTTATTTGAGAAATACTTATTTTATTTACCTTATAAGCTGAGGCAACTTATTTTATTTGAGGAATACTCAGCTGATTCCTCTACATTTAGCATGGAACAAATTTGTGTCCAAGACCTCTTCCTGTTACTCAATTTGGCTGTGTGTAACCAAACTAGAAGTGCTCTACAAATCAAGGGACCCAGAATGTGGAATGACCTCCCGAATCATGTCAAAGGCTGTACCTCTCTCAACCAGTTTAAGAGTTAAACCAAGTACTGCCTAATTAACTCCATGTAACCTAACTTACCTCCTAAATGTCAACCCATGTCTTGCTATTTTTTAAACAACGCTGTTCACCAACATGTGCAATTGCTGAGTTATGCTATGCTAACCCCCCTTTCTGTATTTTTTATTCCTTCTTTCAACACAATTTATACCTAATCCCGATTACTAAGTTTTAGTCTGTGTTTTTTCCCCCACACCTTGCCCGAAATGCTATGAGTATTAGTGGCTTTAGGTATTGTATGTACTAGCTCTGTCTATAAATCCAACATTATGTTTGTAAATCAACTGTATGTACTTTTCCTGAATAAAATGTATTTATTATTTATTTTTTAATCAGTAAGTATTAAAAGAAGGCACCAAGCTGGGAAGGCTATGTAGCACCATTGTGTGTAACAATAAACCAAATTTTGTTTAACAAATAATGCACCTGTATGGTAAAACAAATCCTGTCAGCTGTAAAAATATTGATGCAGTTATTTAAATGAAAAATATAATGAAAGAAATATTACTGGTTTATTTTTATCCTATCTTTTTGTACTGTACAGTATATCCAAGGAAGTGAAAAATTGAGACATAATGCACAATTTAATGAATGATTAGCATGGATTAGCAGTTCAAAAGAAATATGACTTGTATTACATATCAACATGAGATCTTAATGATCCATGGTCAACATGATTTAATAAGGATAATACAGTACTGTATTTGTAATAATACAAACTATAATTTAAAATCTTTATTACTGATTTTTTTTATTAAGAAGATTAGGTATACACAGCAATGTGCTGCTACCCTATTCTATATGGAATATTACACAGTGTAGATAAAAAACTAGCTATAAGTTTATCTAATACTCCCATCTCACAGGATGGTTAGACATACTGTACATGGAATCAATTTAGAAAATACCAGCCTCAATACAAAAAACAAATCAACTCTGACTAAACAACTCTAAGCAATTTTCACAAGAGGTAAGCACTGAATCATGGAAACATTATATTATAATTACTCTTACCAGTTTCTACAAAACTCCTCTCAAACAATGTGTTTTTAAACATGTTTAGGTATACATAGCAATGTGCTGCTTTCCTATTCTGTATAAAGGACCACACAGTGTAGATCAAAAACCAGCTACCAGCTCACTCAACATCCTCACCTCACAGGATGGCCAGTCATACATGGAATTAGGAGAGAACAAAATACTTAATGCTGATCTATTAGCCTCCACTGGCAAAATCTGGGTGCAGCACAAGAATATCTTCCAATATTCCTGAGTGTATGAAGTAATTACAGAGCTCAAAATACCTCATACCATTTGGTATGAAGTCACTGATAACAGGACAATCACAGATATAGTGTTGGAGAGTATGTTCTCTCAAGTAGGACTGAAAACAGATGTTTTTTTTTCCACCAAGAGGGCTATAAACCCATGGAACCGCCTACCCGCTGAAGCCGTAAATGCCAAATTCCAGCTAAAAAATATCATTAAGACAATTGGCGGGCCCTTTAACAAGCCGCCGGCTTTCTGTCCTCTTCGAGGCCACTAGATAGTTAGTGGCCCTTGGGTAAATTCAGTAAATATATACAATAATTGTCAGCGCATCTTCCGAGCAACAAGGACAGCTACACAGTATCTCTTAGAATTACGTAGGTAAACAACAAATGTAACATATTTGTTTACTACAATGTCGATGCTGGCTGTAGAAGTTGAAAAAACATTGTTTTACTTCGAAATATACTAATTTTATAAGAAAATTCGACGTAAATAGGCGGCAGTAGAGCTCCGATAAGCCAGCGCTAAATCTTCAATATGAAGAATGTTGCTGCTCTCTGATTGGCCAAACGAAACACAGTAGTGACCTCTATCGGCACGCAGGTGAACCAACAATTTTCTTCCTAAGTATACCTTATTGAATCGCACCTAAGCATCTTCTTAGGGCGCACTTAGGAACCTTCGTAGCAAACCCACTTACGAAGAAATACACAGAGCTTCCTGAATCTAGGTCAAGGCTTGTTGATGTGGGCTTGGGTGGCAGTGGTGGTGGTGGGTGGTGCAGGTTCCTAAGTAGCGCGAGATTCAAAATGGCTGGCGCGGGAATCTTCCTTTCTCACTGATAAAATAGCGTTCTCACAGGAAAATATTGGCCTCACTTTTAAGACTTTAACCTAGAGTAGTGGTTGATGGTAGGGCCCCGGATTGGTACAATATCATTCGATATCGATGCGCGGGTCGCAGGAGGCGCTGGACACACGTAATGTGTGCACTTGAGATTTCGTCGTTCAGAAAATTAATTCTGAATCACACCGCTGCTACCAGTATTCGTTGCCTTCTTGGATGTATGTTGGTTGTAGTTTTCCACAGTAGACACTACAGTAGTTTTATTGAGTGAGGCAATAAGGTGTATAACTGGCCAGCCAAGGTCCAACCTGCTCTGGGTCTGTGAGAATACAGAGGCATGCTGGAAGCACGGCTGGTGCCGCTCTGTCTGGTATGACGTCAGAGGCCTACTCGCCTATGATTGGTTATGTTCAACCGTCATACAATTTGAGTATTAATACACCCACTGCCGCCCACATGATAAGTTTGGTGTCCATTACTGCCCAAATGATAGGAATGGCCTCCACTGCCGCATACAGGCAGTGATATAGGGTTCAGTACCGCCCACGGGATGGGCATGGGTCCATTACTGACCACAAAATGCTTATGGGGTCAAGTACCGCCCACAGAATAGGTATGGGTCCACTACCGCCCACAGGATTGGTTTGGAGACCACTGTCATCCACAGGAAGGTCAACTAACGCCGACAGGATTGCTTTGGGGACCACTATCACCCACAGAATGGGTATGTGGGTCCACTACTGCCTACAGGGTGGGTATGGGGGTCATGTCCATCCACAGAATGGGTATATGCACTACTACCGCTCACGAAATAAGTATGGGGTCCACTACCGCCTACAGGATTTGTATGAGGTCCACTACCGTCTACAGGATAGGTTTTGGGTCGACAACTACTCACAGGATGGGTATGGGGGGTCACTACTACCCACAGGATTGGCATGGTGGGGTCCACTACCGCCTACAGGACTGGTATGGGATCACTACCACCCACTGGATGAGAATGGGGTCACTAACACCCACAGGATTGGTATGGGGTCCACGTCCGCCCACAGAATGGGTACGGGGTCCACTACCACCCCCAAGATGGGCATGGGGGTCCACTACAGCCCACAGAATTCGTATGGGGTGCACTACCGCCCACTGGATGGCTATGGGGTCCACTACTGCCTACACGATGGCTATGGGGTCACTACCACCCACAGGATTGGTATGGGGTCCACTTCCGCCCGCAGGATGGGTACGGGGTCCACTACCACCCACAAGATGGGCATGGGGTCCACTACTGCCCACAGGATTGGTATGGGGTGCACTACCGCTCACAGGATGGGTATGGGGTCCACTACTGCCTACAGGATGGCTGTGGGGTCACTCCCACCCACAGGTTGGGTATGGGGTCCAATACCGCCCACAGGATGGGTATGGGGGTCCAATACCGCCCACAGGATGGGTATGGGGTCCAATACCGCCCACAGGATGGGTATGGAGTCCAATACCGCCCACAGGATGGGTCTGGGGTCCAATACCGCCCTCAGGATGGGTATGAGGTCTAATACCGCCCAATTTACGTAGGTTAATTATGATGTAGGATCGCTATTAAGAACTTAATTATAAACCAACCAAGAATTATATACTAAGAATTTCTTTGCACCCATCTCAGGTGCTAATGAAACCAGTCTCGACCCACTGGACAGGTAATAAACAACTCAAATTCAAATTAATTTTTTTTTCAGGTAAAAGTACATACACAGATGACGAGTTACAAACATAATGTTGGATTTATAAATAGAGCTGGTACCTAAAGCTACTAATACGCATAGCGTTTCGGGCAAACTGAACTATAACACCATCTATGAACTATAACAATTGAACTATAGCACCATCTATGGCAGAGAAAACTTCAAAATGATGTGTGTATGTGTGCTTCCTAATAATGTGTTTCCAACAAGTGTAATAGAGAAATGTAGATCTAGGAATAAGTAATAGAGAAAGTCAATAAAATAGAACGCACAGGTGATTGTATGCATGCACTTGGGAGTGCAGAGACAGGGGGTGTATACATGCATGTTGGAGGACAGAGACGGGGGGGGGGTGTATACATGCATGTGCGAGGACAGAGACAAGTGGGTGTATACATGCATGTTGGAGGACAGAGACGGGGGGTGTATACATTCATGTGCGAGGAGAGAGACGGGGGGTGTATACCTGCATGTTGGAGGACAGAGACGGGGGTGTATACATGCATTTGGGAGGACACAGAGAGGTGAGGGTATACATGCATGTGGGAGGACAGAGACAGGTGAGGGTATTCATGCAGGTGGGAGGACAGAGAGAGGTGAGGGTATACATGCATGTGGGAGGACAGAGACAGGTGAGGGTATTCATGCATGTGGGAGAACAGAGACAGGTGAGGGTATTCATGCATGTGGGAGGACAGAGACAGGTGAGGGTATTCATGCATGTGGGAGAACAGAGACAGGTGAGGGTATTCATGCAGGTGGGAGGACAGAGACAGGTGAGGGTATTCATGCATGTGGGAGGACAGAGACAGGTGAGGGTATTCATGCATGTGGGAGGACAGAGACAGGTGAGGGTATTCATGCATGTGGGAGGACAGAGACAGGTGAGGGTATTCATGCATGTGGGAGGACAGAGACAGGTGAGGGTATTCATGCATGTGGGAGGACAGAGACAGGTGAGGGTATTCATGCATGTGGGAGGACAGAGACAGGTGAGGGTATTCATGCATGTGGGAGGACAGAGACAGGTGAGGGTATTCATGCATGTGGGAGGACAGAGACAGGTGAGGGTATTCATGCATGTGGGAGGACAGAGACAGGTGAGGGTATTCATGCATGTGGGAGGACAGAGACAGGTGAGGGTATTCATGCATGTGGGAGGACAGAGACAGGTGAGGGTATTCATGCATGTGGGAGGACAGAGACAGGTCGTGTACCGCATATAGACCTGAAAAAGTGTAACATGGCGACAAACAGGAAATATTGCATCACAAGACCTCCGACGACCATTCCCTTACCCTGCCATAAACACTGAAATATGACACGTACCCCTACCTCTGAAGCTACCCTGACCACAGGTCCACCAACAACATTTCCCTCCCTCACTGCCTACCTCCCTCTATTAAATCTACATTTGAATACACATTGATATTATTTCATTGTACTGTCATTGTACACCACGTTAGTGGGAACATGTGTGTAAATCGTACTGGCATTGAACAGCACGCTAGTAGGGACTATAGTGTGTCATTTGTACTGGCACTGTACAGCCCGTTAGTGTGGACTAGTATGTAAATCGAACTGGCATTGTACACCACGCTTGCGTGTAAATTGTACTGGCATTGTAAAGCACGCTAGTGGGGACTATAGTGCATCAGTTGTACTGGCATTGTACAGCACATTAATATGGTCTAGTGTGTAAACTGTACTGACATTGTACAGCACGCTAGTGTGTAAATTGTACTGACATTGAACAGAACGCTAGTGTGTAAATTGTACTGACATTGTACAGAACGCTAGTGTGTAAATTGTACTGGTATTCTACAGCACGCTAGTGTGTAAAATGTACTGGCATTCTACAACACGCTAGTGTGTAAATTGTACTGACATTGTACAGCACGCTAGTGTGTAAATTGTACTGGCATTGTACATTGTACGTGTATGTTTATTGGTTCTACTCTATTCACTTCCTCTATTACTAATTCCTAGATCCACATTCCCCTATTACACTTGTTGGAAACACATTACTAGTAAGCATACACATCATTCTGAATTTTCTCTGGCATAGATGGTGATATAGTTCAGTTGTTATAGTTCATAGATGGTGTTATAGTACAGTTTGCCCGAAACGCTATGCGTATTTGTGGCTTTAGGTATTGCATGTACCAGCTATAAACCCACATTATGTTTGTAACTCATCATCACCTGTATATGTACTTTTACCTAAACAAATGGAATTTGAATTTTAGTTGTTCATGACCTGTCCAATGGGTCGAGATTTGTTTCATTAACACCTGAGATTGGTGGGAAAAAATTCATGCTGCAAGAATTTGTATTCTCAGAGCTAACTAGGGTAACTAATATATATGTTTCCTAAATAAATACTTTAATTACAAATATTTGAAAATATCTGGTATGTTTCAGAATTTGTGATGATATAGAACATATTGTGGTTTATAATTAAGTTCTTAATAGTGATACAGCACTATAATTAATTATCATAATTTCACTGCTAGGTTAACTGCTGTTCACCTAGCATTAAGTAGGAACCCGGGAGTTAGTTAATTGTTATTGGAATGTATATATCCTGAGGCACTGTATACAGTGTTCACAACAGAACAATGTGCAATCAGATCATTGTATACAACACATTGAGAAAGAATGAAGGTTAGATCGTAAAATTTTTTTGATAATACACTCACACATATATTGGGTCTTTTCATCGCCTTCATTCAAGCACTACGGCATTACAGTAGTTATTATTACATTATACAGTATAATTTTAATTACTATTATTATTATTCCCCCCCTCCCTGTTCAGCCTGTTGGCACCATGCGGGGGACTTAGTGGGTGGCTGCCGGAGTGTGATGCTCCTTGGGACAGTCCTCTGTCCTTTTGTGGCCTTGTGCTCCTGCTGCTGTCCTCTCTAATTATGCTGAACGACTTTTCCTTTTCCTTCTGTTTCGTTTTTCCCCCCCTCTTCTGCTATCTGCTTGTCGTTTCCTGCCGACCTTTTGCTTGTTTTGGTTATTCCTTTGGACTTCTTCTATTTTGATGCCCGGATGCTTGAGGAGGCATACTCTTGCACCCGTAGAACTGTAGTACCCAACGTCTTGAGCGAGGGGAACCCTTTATTGTCAATCCCCCTTTCGTCGCTGAACCTGATCTCGACGGACTGACGGTTCTGAAGGTGGCGTTTGTGGGGTGTATACTCACGACGCACCCCTAGGGGGCCCCGGCATGATCAGCGATAGCTTCCTGTTGGGTGTCCTGCCTCTAATTGTGGCCCCACGGTGGGTATGAGGACATATTCGTGGATGAATTTATCACTCTTCGTCTGTATGTCGTTGAATGTTTCTGTTGTACCCTCTCGGGCTCGTGGGGTGGGCGACCATGCCCCCGAGTCGGCCTGTATTGGAAGACCGGGCTCTGTAGCCTCCGCTGCGTTGGGCTCCGACCTTGCTTCTCCTTTGACTCTCCTGACTTCTTTCCCCCAGCTCCCCTCCCTCCTCTGTGGTTGGGTCGAGCCTCAAGCCCCCAGTGGTGACCACTTCGTCCGCTGGTGCGGCTAAGTCTCTCGTTGTGACTACTGCGCCTTTGGACCCCTCTCTCTGGGGGTTCTCAACGCCGTCCGCACCACGACCGCACTCGCTCGATTCCTTCCCGTACTGATGCGAAACAGGCCTCGTTTGGTCCGCTTCATGGGCCAAATACTTTCATCACCTCCCTCTTGATTCTGCGCCTCCTGACGATTTCTCCCTCCATCGGCATCTTGTTGATTCCGTGGATGCGTCTGTTACCTTCAACCCCACTTGTCTTGGTACACGTGTCGTTGCTGCTCCTTCTCAGGATGCAGCTTCCCACTTGGCTGCCTTATCCTGCTTGGCGAGATCCCTGTTCGGGTCTCAAAGAAGGCTCGGTTGAGTGCCAGTGTTGGCACTATTCTCCTCCCGCCCCATGTTGCGACCGGTGTTCGGAATCTTCAGGACTGCCACGGTGACATTCGGCAAATCCTTGATGGCCAAGGCCATTCTGTCCTCCAGGTAGACTCGTTTAGTCGTCCTTCTCGTGGTCGTCGCTGTCAACCCCTTCGGGTTGTGAAGATCACCTTTGATGGTAGGACCCTTCCATCCTCTTCCATTCTTGCTGGTGCCAGGTGCTCTGTCCAGGAGTATATTCCTTCTCCTCGGCTTTCTAACAAGTGCTGGAGGTTTGGGCATGGTGCCCTCCGCTGCTCTGGGACTGTCTCTCTCTGTCCTTTGTGTGGGGGTGAAGGTTACTCTAAGTCGGAGTGCACTTCTCCCCAGGCTCGCTGTCTCAACTGCGGTGAGGCCCATCCTACCTTCTCCCGTGCCTGTATCCATTACAAGCTTGAGGAAGCCATCCTTAACTTGAAGCACCGGGAGCGTTTATCTTTTCCTGAGGCGAGGCGCCAGGTTCGTCGGCTTCCGCCTTATGCTAATATCTCCTATGCTCGCGTCTTGCGCTCTTCCTATCCTCGTCCTTCCCACCTTCTTCAGACTCACAACCGTTTCCGGGCCTTGGACCCTGATATGCCCACTGCCCCCTCCTCTGTTCCTTTGAGTTCTGTCCCGAAGGGTCCCTCTTCTGATCCTCTGTCTGGGTTTCCCCTTCTTTCTACCCGGTCTGTCATGTCTCCAGTGTTTTCTTCCTCGTCTCCTTCCGATCCTCCTTCCCTTCCTTCTCCTCTATCTATTGACTCTCCCCGCCGCCTGTCGGTTCGGGCTGATGTCCATCGCTCTCCTAACGGCCGTCATGTGTGCTCTCGTTCAGCTTCTATTGTTGAGATGCTGGAATCCATTGCCCGGTACGTATTTGCTGGGACACCAGTCTCTTTAAGTCAGAAGCGTAAGCTTGGCTCGTCTCCTTCTTCCTCCCCGGCTGGTGAGAAGGCTTTGCTTTCTTCCTCGGCCCCTACTACTGGCTCTCTTGCTCCTTCCCCTCCCATTTCAGTGGTTGCGCCCCTTGTTCCTGCTATGGAGGTTTCTTTGGCCCCTGCTTCCCTCTCGGTTGCTGCCCTTGCTGAGGTGCGCTCCCCTCTTTCTACTCCCCCTTTTCCTGCTGCTGTCCTTGACTGCTCCTTTCCGTTGTCTCCTCGTCTTTCTACTCCTCCGGACTCCGCCCGCCCACCTCTGGTCTGTTCTACCGCTTCCTTCCCTCCGTCTTTGCTCAGTTTACCCATGCCCCCTAACCCTGACTGTGCTGACCCTGATCCCGACCCTGATATTCTTTAACGTGCTATGTTGCTCTTTCACCTTTGTTTCTTCCTTGTTCTCTGTTGTTGTCCTTTCTCTTCTCATCGATGTCTATTCTTCAATGGAACGTTCGAGGTTATTACGCCAATTTCCTCGAACTCCAACTTCTGATTTCGCGGTTTTCACCCCTGTGTGTCTGTCTCCAGGAGCCGATGCTTGGTGCTCGTCCTGGTCGCTTTCGTGGCTATTCTTTTCTCTCCCCCTCCCCCCAGCTGTTGCTGGGGCTCCTAATTCTTCTGCTCTCTTGATTCGCTCTGATGTTCCCTTTGTCCCCTTACGTTTTCCTTCGCCTCTCCATTGTTCTGCTGCTCGTATCTTTGTGGGGAAATGGTACACAGTTTGTTCCATTTATCTCCCGCCGAGTTCCCGCTTTCTCTTCCTGATCTGAAACACCTACTGGACTCCTTGCCGGAGCCTGTGCTCCTGCTGGGTGATTTGAATTGCCGTCATTCTCTTTGGGGTGATGTTCTGATAAATACCCGAGGTCGCCTTCTTGAGTCGTTTATCCTCTCTTCTTCCCTGTTTCTTCTAAATTCTGGTGAGCCCACTCATTTGGACTCTCGGACTCGCACCCTTTCCTGTCTTGATCTTTCTCATTGCTCTTCTTCTCTTCACTTAGATTTCACGTGGCAGGATCTTGATGACCTCCATGGCAGTGACCATTTCCCCATCCTTGTTTCCTTTTTCTCTTTTCGCCCTTCCCTCTCCTTCCCTAGGGGGCAGTTTGCTAAAGCGGACTGGAACCTATTTACCCTCAGTGCTGCTCTCTCTCACCTCTCCCCTCTGCTTCTCCCTCTGGGCTCTTCTCCTTTTTCATGACACTGTCTTCGACGCTGCCCTCCGCTCTATTCCTCGCTCTTCCTCTCGGGGTCCACGGAAGTGCGTTCCCTGGTGGAATGCAAACTGTGCTCGGGCTGTCCGCTGTAAGCGTGCAGCCTGGAAGAGGCACCGCCGTCTGCAGACGACCGAATCTTTTCTTTTCTTTCGGAAAGCAAGTGCGGTGGCCCGTAGGGCCATCCGTACGGCTAAACGTGAATGTTACATCTTTTGTCTCCACTATTACGTCCGAAACTCCTCTGCCCCAGATCTGGAAGTGTATCCGCAAGATAGCGGGTAAGTTCGTTCCCGATGTTTCACCGGTCCTTCACCTCCATGGTACTCTTGTAGCGGACCCGTTGCAGGTCGCTACCGAACTGGGTTCCCACTTTTCTTCTGTTAGCTGTGGTCTTCATCTTCCTCAATCTTTCCTTCTTCGTAAACCTGTCCTTGAGTCTCGTCCTTTAGATTTCTGCACTCGTCTTCGACTTCCCTATAACGATCCCTTCTCTCTTTTTGATCTTCGTTCTGCCCTGGCTCTCTGCGGTTCTAGGGCGGTGGGCTCCGATGGTATTCATTATGAGATGCTTCGCCATCACCCTCCGTGCACGTATCAGTATTTACTGAGTCTGTATAATTGGATCTGGGAGTCGTCGTCAGTCCCTGAGGAATGGCTCGTTGCCGTTGTCCTCCCTGTTCGCATACCAGGGTCTCTGGGAACATCCCCTAAGGACTTTCGCCCTATTGCCCTCTCAAGTTGTGTCTGCAAGCTCTTTGAAGGTATGGTTAACGTTCGTCTGATGTGGTTCCTGGAACACAATCACCACCTCTCCCATTCTCGATTTGGGTTCCGCAAGTGCCGCAGCACGACAGATGTCCTGGTGAACTTGGAGGTCTATATTCGTACTGCTTTTGCTGTGAAGACCTCCGTTGTTGCCGTCCTTTTTGACCTGGAAAAGGATTACGGCACCACTTGGCGATATCATATTCTATCCCAGCTTCATTCTTTTGGCCTTCGTGGTCATCTCCCTCTCTTTCTCCGCAGCTTCCTCTCTCGTCGTTCCTTTCGGGTGCGACTTGGTACCACTCTCTCTGCCTCTTTTCAGCAATACGAAGGTGTGCCCCAGGGTAGGTAGTTTTGAGCACTACTCTTTTTCTGGTTGCCCTCAATGGTCTTCTTTCCTCTCTTCCTTCAGGTGTCTTCTCCGCTCTCTATGTCGATGATCTTACCCTTTGCTGTCAGGGTGATGATTCGCCTCTCCTTCAGCGCCGGCTTCAACTTGCGATTGATGCTGTGTCGTCTTGGGCCACCGATCATGGCTTCAAATTCTCTACTTCTAAGACTTGTGCAATGTCTTTTACTCGGAAACGGGTCGTTCTTCGTCCCTCTTTGTCACTTTATTGTCATCCCCTTGAGTACAAAGATTCCGCGAAGCTTTTGGGGTTATTCCTTGACACTTGTTTGTCTTGGTCTCCCCATATCTCTTACCTCCGTGTTGAGTGCTCTAAAGCCCTTACCCTCCTTCGGGTATTGTCCCATACTTCTTGGGGAGCGGATAGGCGCACTCTTCTTACTTTACATTCCTCTCTCGTCTTGTCTAAGCTCGATTATGTTTGCCCTGCTTACTCGTCTGCTTCTCCTACTCTCCGCCGTCTTGTTGCTTTGCACCATACTGGGTTGCGCCTCAGTTCTGGTGCCTTTCGTTCGACTCCCGTCCTTAGCTTGTATACTGACACTGGCTTCCTGTCTCTCCAGGACCGCTGTGATCGCTACTGTCTTCGCTATCTTGCGCGGTCCTTACAACATCCTTCCTCTCGCCTCTGTCGTGCTTTAACTTTTAACCCTCCTGCGGTTCCTGTTCCTCTTCACCACCTCCCTCTTTCTGTCCGGTTATCTCGCTTACAAGATTCTTTTTCCGTTCGCATTTCTAATGTTTCTCCTCGTGTTGTTCCTTCTTTGCCCCCATGGAAAGTCCCCCTTCCGCGGTTTTCTACATCCTTGACCCGCAACACTAAAGCTTTTACCCCTCCTACGGTTCTAAAACGCCTTTTCCTTGAGCACTGTTCTTCTCACTCCTGCTCCGTTTCTGTCTTCACCAATGGGTCTAAGTCTGTGGACGGTGTTGGCTACTTTGTTGTTTTTCCTAATCGCACTTATATGTGTCGCTTACCTCCGGAGACTATCATCTTCACAGCGGAGCTTTATGCTATTCTCTATGCTTTCATCTCCTGCTTTCTCGTTGTCAGTCTTCCTTTGTAGTTGTTGTTGAGTCTCGTAGTGCCCTCATGGCTCTCGGGTCCTTTAAACTGGTTCATCCAGTAGTTGTAGAGATCCAACATTGGCTGTTTCTTGTTCACAGTAAATTTAAGTCGGTTGAGTTTTGTTGGGTTCCCGGCCATATTGGTGTGTCTTTAAATGAGCGTGCGGATGCTGCCGCCAAGGAAGCTGTCCGCTCTTGTCCCATCTCTCGTAAAGGTATTCCATATTCCGACTTTTACCCGGTTGTCAATTCCTCCATCCTTACCCGTTGGCAGGCTTCTTGGTCATCTGTTACTGGTAACAAACTACGTACTCTTAAATGTTGTGTTTCCTCGTGGCCGTCCTCCTACCACCATAACCGGCGATGGGAAACAGCTCTGGCGAGGTGGCGTATTGGCCATACTTGCTTTACCCATGGTCACTTGATGGAGCGCCGCCCTGCTCCTTATTGTCCAAATTGCATTGTCCCTCTTATGGTCGTGCATGTCCTTCTTGAATGTCCTGACTTCCTGGACGAGCGTGTGTCTTGCTTTCTGACCGCCCCTCGCGGTCACCTGTCCCTCAATAGAATTCTTGGTGACTCGGATACTTTTGATATCATTCGCCTTATGCGTTTTTGTTCTCGTATTGGCATCCTTGGTGATATTTAGCGTCCTCTGATTATTTCGCACATTTGATGGTGCTACATAGCCTTCCCGGTTTGGTGCCTTCTTTTGATAATTACTTGCTATTATTATTATTAACAGAAGAGGGGGGGGGGGGTGGAATGGGTTATCATGTCCAAATTCCAATGCCCCCTTCACAGGGCTGGGGGAGCACAATAAACTTCCCATGCACCTCCGGCGGCAGCTTGTCGAAGGCGGAAGTGGAGCCTATCTTGAGATCTTCTTTTTCTTGAGATGATTTCGGGGTTTAGCGTCCCCGCGGCCCGGTCCTCGACCAGGCCTCAATTTTGTTACACACACCCAGGAAGCAGCCTGTACCAGGTGTCTAACTCCCAAGTACCTATTTACTGCTAGGTAACAGGGGGCATCAGGGTGAAAGAAACTTTGCCTATTTGTTTCCGCCTCCACTGGGGATAGAACCCAGAACCTTAGAACTACGAATCCCGTCCATTGTCCACTCAGCCGTCAGGACCTATAACATAATTATGAGGAGAAAGCGCTAAGCCAGTATGATTATACAGCGTAAGGAAAGGATATGGGATAGACGCTGGGATTATGAGGAAGGACGGAAGGAAAGGTGCCCAATCCCCTTCGACTGTTGAGGATCGAACTCCGACCTGCAAGAAGCGAGGTAGTCGCTGTGCAGACCAGCCCACGTGGTTAGTGGCTATTTCTCCTAGGCTATTTCTCCTGATAATTAGTGATGGCTCTTATTTTGATTAGGGGTCTGTAATTAATTAAGCTTTCATTCTTAATGTATATTACAATGCTTGTAAAATATACTTCTTGATGAGTATGGGGTGTAAAATGAACTACCACTCACAAGATGAGTTTAGGAAATACAATGAACTACCACTCACAGGATGAGTATAGGGAACACAACGAATTATCACTCACAGGATGAGTATGGGTTGCATAAGAAACTGTTTATTTATTTATTTATATACAAGAAGTTACATTGGGTTTATGAAAATTCATAGCATGATGTGTTTACATTCTTGTAAAGCCACTAGTATTTACAGCGTTTCGTAACAGCAACTCGTTTCGCACAGTAGACAAAGATTGACACGATGAGAAAGGGTTCCACAATATATTCACCTAGTTGTGCTTGCTGGGGTTGACCTCTGGCTCTTTGGTCCCGCCTGTTTTTTTTTTTTTGAACCCGCTCTTTGGTTCCAATGTACTATGACTCACAGGATGAGTAAGAGGTGCACAATAAAGAACCACTTACAGGATGAGTATGGATTGCACAAACTACTGGTAAGAAGATGAGTATGAGTTGCACAATACATTACCCCACAGAGAGTGAGTATGGGGTGCATGTAAACAAAGACTCACAGGAGGTGTATGGGGTGCACAATAAACTTCCACTCACAGGATGAGTCTATGACATTTGTGCTCTATATTATGGTAACTAAAATACACCTGTTTCCAAAATAAATACTTTAATGACAAAGTAATGAACGTTGTTGATCGTGTTACTGAAATTAGCTGTCAAAATTGTATAAAAATGCTTAGGATAACATAACATACCCATCCTGTGGGGCGGTAGTGGACATCATACTTAATATGTGGGCGGAAGTGGACGCCTTACCCATCCTGTGGGCGGAAGTGGACGCCTTACCCATCCTGTGGGCAGTAGTGGACCCAATACCCACCCTGTGGGTGGTAGTGGACCCTATACGCGTCCTATGGGTGGTAATTAACCCCATACCCATCCTGTGGGCGGTAATAGACGATATACCCATCTTGTAGGCGGTAGTTAACCATATACCCATCCAGTGGCGGTACTGGACCTTATACTCATCCTGTGGGCGGCATTGGAAGCATACCCATCCTGTGGGCGGTAGTTGACACAATTCTCATCCTTTGGGGGATTATGGACCCCATACCTATTCTGTAGGCGGTATAGTGGACGCAACACACATCCTGTGGAAGAAAGTGGAACATATGTCCATCCAGTGGGCAGTAGTGGACCCCATACTCATACTGTTGATGATTGTGGACTCCAAACCCATCCTGTGGGTAGTAATGGACCCCATACCCATCCTGCAGGCGGTAGTGGACGCCATACTCATCCTGTGGGTGGTAGTGGACCATATACCCATCCAGTAGGCGGTAGTGGACCCCATACCCATCCTGTGGATGATACAGGTCCCCATACCCATCCTGTGGATGATACAGGTCCCCATACCCATCCTGTGGATGATACAGGTCCCCATACCCATCCTGTGGATGATACAGGTCCCCATACCCATCCTATGGGCAGTTGTGGGCCCAAACCCATCCTACAAATGGTATGGACCCCTTACCCACTTAACAGGTGGTATTGGACCGTATACCCATCCTACATCATCGTCGCCCCTAAATCAACAACAACAGCATACCCATCCTACAGTTGGTTGTAGACACCATATCTTCCTGTTTGCAGTAGTTTATCCCGTAGACATTCAAACGTAACATTATTTTCTGTTGCCGGTCCTACAAAAATTCTTTATAGACTTTCAAAGCACAAACTAGTGTATATGATGTTGATTGCTGAAGCACTCCTATTCTATGTAACAATTTATAGTGATTATTATAATCTACTAAGAACAACTAATATTTCTAAAAACAAGACTACGAGCCTTCAATAGGATGTTGCTGAATCTGTAATATTCTAAGAGCATGGACAATAGTAGGTCAATTTCACAAACCATGAGGGAACTGACAACTACAATTTTCGTTAAAATTAAACCAATCACGACTATTCTGCTGTCTAAGGCCATGGACGGGTACTGTGATGGTCGGGTACTGTCAGACGTAAATTGGTACGTGAGGAGGAGTTAGTGACTCGAAAAAAAAAACATTGGGAATATACCACGTATGTACTAATTCATAAGTAACATACTGACTACAAGTATTAAGTCATATATGTACCCACTCTTACCACACAGTACATTGCGCGTTGTTCAGCGTGCACACGCTGTTGTGGAGCTTTGTTCAGCGTGCACACACTGTTGTGGAGCTTTGTTCAGCGTACACACACTCTGTTGTGGAGCTTTGTTCAGCGTGCACACACTGTCGTGGAGCGTTGTTCAGCGTGCTCACACTGTTGTGGAGCGTTGGTTAGCGTGCTCACACTGTTATGGAGCGTTGTTCAGCGTGTACACACTGTTATGGAGCGTTGTTCAGCGTGCGCACACTGTTGTTCAGCGTGCACACGCTGCTGTGGTGCGTTGTTCAGCGTGCACACATTGTTGTGGTGCTTTGTTCAGCGTGTACACAAACGCTGTTGTGGAGCGTTGTTCAGCGTGCACACATTGTTGTGGTGCTTTGTTCAGCGTGTACACACGCGCTGTTGTGGTGCTTTGTTCAGCGTGCACACGCTGTTGTGGAGCTTTGTTCAGAGTGCACACGCTGTGTTAGAGCTTTGTTCAGAGTGCACACGCTGTTGTGGAGCTTTGTTCAGAGTGCACACGCTGTTGTGGAGCTTTGTTCAGTGTGTACACGCTGCTGTGAAGCGTTGTTCAGCGTGCTCACACTGTTGTGGAGCGTTGTTCAGCGTGCTCACACTGTTGTGGAGCGTTGTTCAGCGTGCTCACACTGTTGTGGAACGTTGTTCAGCGTGCTCACACTGTTGTGGAGCGTTGTTCAGCGTGTTCACACTGTTGTGGAGCGTTGTTCAGCGTGCTCACACTGTTGTGGAGCGTTGTTCAGCGTGCTCACACTGTTGTGGAGCGTTGTTCAGCGTGCTCACACTGTTGTGGAGCGTTGTTCAGCGTGCTCACACTGTTGTGGAGCGTTGTTCAGCGTGCTCACACTGTTGTGGAACGTTGGTCAGCGTGCTCACACTGTTGTGGAACGTTGGTCAGCGTGCACACGCTGATACCTGGTTGATGGGGTTCTGGGAGTTCTTCTACTCCCCAAGCCCGGCCCGAGGCCAGACTTGACTTGTGAGAGTTTGGTCCACCAGACTGTTGCTTGAAGCGGCTCGCAGGCTCACATACCCACCACAGCCCGGTTGGTTCGGCACTCCTTGAAGGAAACAATCTAGTTTCCTCTTGAAGATGTCCACGGTTGTTCCTGTAATATTTCTGATGCTCGCTGGTAGGACGTTGAACAACCGTGGACCTCTGATGTTTATACAGTGTTCTCTGATTGTGCCCATCGCACCTCTGCTCTTCACTGGTTCTATTCTGCATTTTCTTCCATGTCGTTCACTCCAGTACGTTGTTATTTTACTGTGCAGATTTGGGACCTGTCCCTCCAGTATTTTCCATGTGTATATTATTTGGTATCTCTCTCGTCTCCTTTCTAGTAAGTACATTTGGAGAGCTTTGAGACGATCCCAATAATTTAGGTGCTTTATCTCGTCTATGCGTGCCGTATATGTTCTCTGTAGTCCCTCAATTTCAGCAATCTCTCCTGCTCTGAAGGGGGAAGTGAGTACTGAGCAGTACTCAAGACGGGACAACACAAGTGATTTGAAGAGTACAACCATTGTGATGGGATCTCTGGACTTGAAGGTTCTCGTAATCCATCCTATCATTTTTCTGGCTGACGCAATACTTGCTTGGTTATGCTCCCTAAACGTTAGGTCGTCGGACATCATTATTCCCAAATCCTTGACATGCTGTTTTCCTACTATGGGCAGATTCGATTGTGTTTTGTACCCTGTATAATGTTTAAGATCCTCATTTTTGCCGTATCAGAGTACCTGGAATTTATCACCGTTAATCATCACGTTATTTTTTGCTGCCCAATCGAAAACTTTGTTAATATCTGTTTGCAGTTTATCAATGTCTTCAGCAGAGGTAATTTTCATGCTGATTTTTGTATCATCTGCAAAGGATGACACGAGGCTGTGACTTGTATTTTTGTCTATATCTGATATGAGAATAAGGAACAGCAGTGGTGCAAGGACTATACCTTGAGGTACAGAGCTTTTAACTGCGCTCGGACTCAATTTTACTTGATTGACTGTTACTCTTTGTGTTCTGTTCGACAGGAAATTGAGTATCCAGCGTCCTACTTTACCAGTTATACCCAATGACCTCATTTTGTGTGCAATCACTCCATGGTCACATTTGTCGAATGCCTTTGCAAAATCTGTCTACACGACATCTGCATTATGTTTTTCCTTTAATGCCTTGGTGATTTTGCCATAGTGGTCAAGTAGCTGTGAGAGGCATGATCTTCCTGCTCTAAATCCATGTTGGCCTGGGTTGTGGAGGTCATTGGTTTCCATGAACCTAGTGGCCTGACTCCTGATCACTCTCTCAAATACTTTTATTATGTGAGATGTTAGTGCAACTGGTCTATAATTCTTTGCCAATGCTTTGCTACCACCCTTGTGTAGAGGGGCAATGTCTGCTGCTTTAAGCGCATCTGATATCTCTCCTGTGTCCAAGCTCTTCCTCCACACTATACTGAGTGCCTGTGCTACTGGCACTTTGCATTTCTTTATAAATATTGAATTCCATGAGTCTGAACCCGGGGCTGAGTGCATTTGCATATTGTCAATTTCTCTTTCAAAATCAGCCACGCTCGTGTTGATATCAGTTATATTTACAGATGTTTGAGTATCATTCATAAAGAAATTGTTCGAATCTTTCACTTTCATGCCGAGTATCGGAGTGCTAAACATGTCCTCATACTGCTTTTTTAGGATTTCACTAATTTCTTTGTCATCCTCAGTGTATGAACCTTCAATAATACGAATAGGTCCAATACTGGCAGTGGTTTTTGCTTTTGATTTAGCATATGTCAAGAAATATTTTGGGTTTTTCTTTATTTCTTGAATTGCTTTCTGTTCTAGTTGCCTTTCTTCAGTCTAATAGGAATGCTTCAGTCTCTGTTCGATTTCTTCAATCTCCCTGTTTAAATTATTTCTTCTCTGTATGGAGAGTCGTGTCTGCTTAAGCATTTCCGTTAATTTCTTCCTCCTTTTGTAATGTCGTCTGTGTTCTCTTTCTACATTGGACCTCTTTCTGGCTTTCCTCAAAGGAACATGTTTCAGACAGACTTCACATGCTTCAGAAGTCAGTTTTTCTATTCCTTGTGTAGGATTTTTATTTCTTAGAACATTTTCCCAATGAATGTTTGTATGTTCACTGTTTATTTTCTCCCAGTCTATCCTCTTATTATTAAAATTGAATTTATTGAATAGCCCTTCTCGCTTGTTGTTTCTCTTGGGCCTACTACCGTTATTAATGTTAGTTTGCATTTCAATGAGCTTGTGGTCCGAGTACGTAGTGTCTGAGACAGTAATGTCTCTGATTAGCTCCTCATTGTTCGTGAATACCAGGTCCAGCGTGTTTTCGTTCCTAGTTGGTTCGGTAATCTGCTGACTGAGCGAGAATTTGTCACAGAATCTCAGTAGTTCTCTGACCTGTGGTTGGTTATTTCCAGGTTGACTTCCTGCTATGATGTTATTGTTTACTATTCTCCATTTTTAACTGGGTAGATTGAAGTCTCCAAGGAAGATGATATCTGGTACTGGGTTTGCTAGGTTATCAAGGATATTCTCTATTTTGTGGATCTGTTCAGTGAATTCCTCAACTGTTGCATCTGGCGGTTTGTATATTAAAATAATAAGTAGATTCATATTTTCTACCTTGATTCCAAGTACCTCTACCACCTCATTGGACGAGTTCAGAAGCTTTGTGCATGCCAGCTCCTCTTTAATATACAGACCTACTCCTCCACTTGACCTAATTACTCTGTCACATCTATATAGATTATAATTCGGACTCCAGAATTCACTATCCATGTAGTCTTTTGTGTGGGTTTCTGTAAATGCACCAAATATTGAGTTCGATTCTATTAGGAGGCCACTCATGAACTTTACTTTATTTCTTGATTTTGGTTTCAAGCCTTGTGGTGCGTTGTTCAGTGTGCACACGCTGTTGTGGAGCGTTGTTCAGTGTGCACACGCTGTTGTGGAGCGTTGGTCAGCGTGCACACGCTGTTGTGGAGCGTTGTTCAGCGTGCACACGCTGTTGTGGAGCGTTGTTCAGCGTGCTCACACTGTTGTGGAGCCTTGTTCAGCGTGCACACGCTGTTGTGGAGTGATGTTCAGCGTGCTCACACTGTTGTGGAGCGTTGTTCAGCGTGCACACGCTGTTGTGGAGCGATGTTCAGCGTGCTCACACTGTTGTGGAGCGTTGTTCAGCGTGCTCTCACTGTTGTGGAGCTGTATTTCGTACAACACGAACAACGGAATACACCTTTCGCGTAGATGCTGAGCAACAAGATGATTTCTTGTATGAGTCACAGCATCCATCACCTGTCAAATGTTGAATGTTGTGATCACGTTGGTTTCCCTTAAATCCCAACCAATTAGCGCCTGCAGGACACGCTAAGACGTCTCTACTTTACTATGCATCTTGACCGAAAGATTCTCCGATGCAAATTTGTCTTTGTGCGGGGCTGTAATGTTACAATTATTGAAAGCGAACAGTAAATGCAAGTAGGATAAGTTTAGATTGAGTAGAGAGATGGGTAAACACGGGATTAGAAATATGATTTGTTGATTTATGGAATACGTTGCCAAGAATTATAAAGATGCGAGGTGGGTAGATTGTTTACAAAAGAGGTTAGACAAGCGAATGAGTGATTGTGGGATTCTAAAAATAGGATCTACCTTGCATGGGAACCCAATAGGCCTTCTGCAGTTTCCCCTAAAGGCGGGGTCCAAGCGCTAAGAGCTAGATTCTTCTTACACAGGTACTGCAGAGAGAATATCTCTCGGGGGTCGTAGTCATAAGGGCTTGGGTTCGATTCCTGGCCGAGATAGAAACCAATGGGCAATGTTTGTCACCTCATGTTCCTGTTTACCTAGAGCAATTAAATAGGGGCCTGGGAGTTAGACAGCAGCTACGGGCTGCTTTCTGGGAAAATATGTGTGTGCGTGTTTGTGTGTGTGTGTGTTCTCACACATTCACCTATTTGTACTCACCTATTAGTGCTTGTAGGGGATTGAGCTCTGGCTATTTGGGCCCGCCTCTCAATTGTCAATCAACTGGTGTACAGATTCCTGAGACTACTGAGCCAAATGTACAAATCTACATTTAAAACTGTATGGAGTCAGCCTCCACCACATCACTGCCTAATGCATTTCACCTATTAACTACTAAAAAGTTCTTTCTAACGTCCCTGTGGCTCATGTGGGTACTCAGTTTCCACCTGTGTCCCCTTGTTCGCGTGCCGCCAGTGTTGAATAGTTTATCCTTGTCTACCCTGTCAATTCCCCTGAGGATTTTGTAGGTAGTGATCATGTCTCCCCTCACTCTTCTGTCTTCCAGTGTCGTAAGGTGCATTTCCCGCAGTCTTTCCTCGTAACTCATGCCTCTTAGTTCTGGGACTAGTCTAGTGGCATACCTCTGAACTTTTTTCAGCTTTGTCTTGTGCTTGACAAGGTGCGGACTCCATGCTGGGGCCGCATACTCCAGGATTGGTCTTACGTATGTGGTGTACAAGATTCTAAACGATTCCTTACACAGGTTCCTGAAGGCTGTTCTAATGTTAGCCAGCCTCGCATATGCCGAAGACGTAATTCTTTTTATGTGGCTTCAGGAGACAGGTTTGGTGTGATATCAATTCCTAGATCTTTCTCTCGTTCCGTTTAATTAAGTACTTCATCTCCTATTCTGTATCTTGTGTCTGGCCTCCTGTTTTCACCGTCTAGTTTCATTACTTTGCATTTACTCGGGTTAGACTTTAACAGCCATTTGTTGGACCATTCATTCAGTCTGTCTAGGTCGTCCTGTAGCCTCCTACTATCATCCTCTGTTTCAATCCTCCTCATAATTTTTGCATCATCAGCAAACATTGAGAGAAACGATTCTATACCCTCTGGGAAATCATTTACATATATCAGAAACAGTATAGGTCCAAGGACTGACTCCTGCGGGACTCCACTTGTGACGGCACGCCAATCCGAGACCTCACCCCTCACAGTGACTCGTTGTCTTCTGTTACTTAGGTATTCCCGTATCCAACGGAGTACCTTCCCTTTCACTCCAGCCTGCATCTCAAGCTTTCTCACTAGCCTCTTGTGTGGTACTGTATCAAAGACTTTTTGAAAATCCAAAAATATGCAGTCTGCTTACCCCTCTCTTTCTTGCCTCATTTTTGTTGCCTGGTCGTAGAATTCAATTAGCCCTGTGAGGAAGGACTTGCTATCCCTGAACCCATGTTGATGCTGTGTTACAAAGTTCTTTCGCTCTAGATGTTCCACTAGCTTTCTTCGCACAATCTTCTCCATCAGCTTGCATGGTATGCAGGTTAGGGACACTGGCCTGTAGTTCAGTGCCTCCTGCCTATTCCCTTTCTTGTATATTGGAACTACATTAGCTGCCTTCTAAATTTCTGGCAGTTCCCCTGTTTCCCGTGATTTGTTATACACTATGGAGAGTGGCAGGCACAGTGCTTCTGCTCCTTCCCTTAGTATCCAAGGGGAGATTCCATCTGGGCCTATAGCCTTTGTCACATCCGACTCCAGTAAACACTTCCTTACTTCCCTACTGGTAATCTCAAACTCTTATAGTGGTTCCTGGTTAACTATTCCCTCTCTTATCTCTGGAATCTTTCCTTGCTCTACGGTGAAGACCTCCTGGAATTTCTTATTCAGTTCTTCAAACACTTCCTTGTCGTTTGTAGTGAATCATTTTGTCCCTATCCTTATATTCGTTACCTGTTCCTTTACTGTTGTTCTTCTCCTGATGTGACTATGCAGCAACTTGGGTTGAGTCTTTGCCTTGCTTACGATGTTATTTTCGTATTGTCTTTCTGCCTCTCATCTCATCGTGACATATTCATTCCTGGCACTCTGGTATCTTTCTCTGCTCTCAAGTGTCCTGTTATTCCTATAGTTCCTCCATGCCCTACTACTTTGCTGCTTAGCTAGCCTACATTGATTAAACCATGGGATTCTCATCTTCATTTCATTGGTTTCCTTTTGGACTGGGACAAACTTGTTCGCTGCTTCCTTGCACTTGTGCGTGATGAAGTCCATCATGTCCTAGGCCGTCTTTCCTCTGAGCTCTGTTTCCCATGTTATATCTGTTAGGAATTGTTTTAACTCCTCATAGTTTCCCTTTCAAAATGCCAGTTTTTTGTTTTCAGTACCCCTCCTCGAGTTCAATAACCCTTCCTCAACCAGATACTAAAACGTCAGTACACTGTGGTCGCTCATTCCTACTGGGGCCTCATAACCGATTTCCCTTATGTCGGAGTCGTTCAGAGTGAAGACTAAGTCGAGTCTCGCTGGTTCATCGTTTCTTCTCATCCTATTGGGTTCCCTGACATGTTGGCTTAGAAAGTTTCTTGTCGCCATCTCCATTAGTTTAGTTCTCCATGTATCCTCTCCTCCATGCGGTTCCTTGTTCTCCCAGTCTATCTTTCCATGATTGAAGTCCACCATGATGAGCAGATGGAATCTACAGGCAGCAGAGGCTGCCTTCTCAATTATAGTGTTAACTGCCGTGTTGTTGTTGTCATACTCTTGTCTTGGTCTTCTGTCATTTGGTGGAGGGTTATATATCACTGCTAATACTACTTTTGGTCCTCTCAATGTTATGGTGCCTGTTGTGTAGTCTCTGAAGCCCTCGCAGCATGGGATGACCATCTCCTTGAAGCTCCATTCCTTTCTTATTAGTAGGGCCACTCCACCTCCTCCTCGTCCTTCCCTCTCTTTCCTTATTACTGTGTAGTTCTGGGGAAACACCGCATTTGTTATGATACCTGAGAGTTTTGTTTCTGCGAGTCTGATTACATCTGGGTTCACTTTTTGTGTTCTTTCCCGTAGTTCACTTGCCTTGCTGGTGATCCTATCTATGTTCGAGTACATCACCCTGACGATGACTCTCTTCTGTCCTTTCTCAAATCCTATTGCTTCCCCTGAAGCACAGAAACTGGGAGGGACCGGGATGGGAGGGTCTATGAAGGGGGACCTGGTTGGTCTGGGGTGTGCGGGGGCTGGGAGGATCTGGTACGGGGAGGGTGGTGTAGGGGGGAGGGCTTGGGGGGGTTGGGGAGAAAAGAGGGCTTGGGGGGTGGGTGAGCAGGGGAGGCATGGGGGGAGGGGTGAGAGGGTAAGGCTTTGGAGAGTGTGGGAGAAGGGGAGGCTTGGTGGGGTATGGGAGGAGGGAGGGCTTGGGGGAATGAGGGGGAGTGGGGGGCTTGGGGGGGGGAATAAAAGGAAGGGCGGCTTGGGGGGTTGGGGGATAGGGAGTGCTGAGGGGGATGAGGAAAAAGGGAGGGCTGAGGAGAGTGTCTGAGAAGGGAGGGCTCAGGAGAATGGAGGATACTAGAGGGTTTAAGGGGGGCCGGGGGAGAATGGAGGGCTTGGGGGTGGGGGAGAAGGGAGGGCATGGAGGATTAGGGAGGGCTTCAGGGGTGGGGGAAACGGGAGATCCTGGGGAGAGGGGGAGGTAGGGCATCTATTGGATGGAGGCTGGGGGAGGTGCTTCTCTCACCGTGTCTGTTCAGTCGCTTGTGGAGGGTTCCCTGCTCCCTTCTGGGATTGTAGGGCTCGGGGTTGTGGCTCCCTGATTCCTTTCTTTCTCCCTACGCTCCCTCCTCGCAGCTGCTGCCCTCTCTCTCTCTCTTCCCTTGTCAGATCCCTCGACAGGAATACCTTTTTGAACCTCTGTACGTTTGCTAGTCCACTCTTCCTTGCTAGCAAGTTCTCTTTTGTTCTCGCGCTCTTGAACACCACCTTTATCTCACAGTCTCTGTCCTTGTTGTACCATACAACCCTGAAAACTATATCTTGGTCAGCCCTTTCCATCTTTATCCCTTTAAGGATTTCATTAACTTCATTTTTGTCCTTGTCTCTCCTTTCCATTCGTCCGGTCCCTGTTTGCTCCTTAATGCCTACTATTACTACTGCTCTTTTTCGCTCAATCATCTGGCTCATACATCTAGCTGCTTCCTGAGAAGAAGCCACTTCCATGGCAACTTCCCTAACTGCAGACCTAGCTTCAGGGCTCTTTTTAAGCATTTCTGCAAATGAGTGCTGTTGTGTAATCCCCTCAACAGTAGCATCACCAACTTCCTGAGGGATGGTCTGTGTCTGGTAATGGGGAGGTTTCTCCTTCAGGCTTCTTATCTTCTTTTTTGCTGCCCTCAGTTCATCCTGCAGGTTGGCTACTGTCTCCCTCATTACCCACAGTCCTTCATTGAATTCCTCCCACATGTGCTGGAATGTTCCCCTAATCCAGGCTTCCTGTTCCTCTCCAACCTCTGAGTATGCCCCTCCCATGTTTGTCTCCCTGCGATTGCTTTCCCGAGTTAGTATCTGATCTCTTGTCATGCTTTCTCCCGATGAGAGAGATAGAGGGGAGGAGAGAGAGGAGGAGAGAGAAGTGTATGTGTGTGTGTGTGTGTGTGTGTGTGTGTGTGTGTGTGTGTGTGTGTGTGTGTGTGTGTGTGTGTGTGTGTGTGTGTGTGTGTGTGTGTGTGTGTGTGTGTACTCACCTAGTTGTACTCACCTAGTTGTTTCTGCAGGATCGAGCATTGACTCTTGGATCCCGCCTTTCGAGCATCGGTTGCTTACAGCAATGACTCCTGTCCCATTTCCCTATCATACCCGGTTTTAAAATTATGAATAGTATTTGCTTCCACAACCTGTTCCTGAAGTGCATTCCATTTTCCCACTACTCTCATGCTAAAAGAAAACTTCCTAACATCTCTGTGACTTATCTGAGTTTCAAGCTTCCATCCATGTCCCCTCGTTCTGTTACTTTTCCGTGTGAACATTTCGTCTATGTCCACTCTGTCAAGCCCTCTGAGTATCTTATACGTTCCTATCATGTCCCCCTCTAACTTATTCTTTCTAGTGTCGTAAGGCACAGTTCCCTCAGGCGCTCCTCATACCCCATCCCTCGTAGCTCTGGGACGAGTCTCGTTGCAAACCTCTGAACCTTTTCCAGTTTCATTATATGCTTCTTCAGATGGGGACTCCATGATGAGGCGGCATACTCTAAGACTGGCCTTACGTAGGCAGTGTAAAGGGCCCTAAATGCCTCCTTACTTAGGTTTCTGAATGATGTTCTAACTTTTGCCAGTGTAGAGTACGCTGCTGTCGTTATCCTATTTATATGTGCCTCAGGAGATAGATTAGGTGTTACGTCCACACCCAGGTCTCTTTCACGCGTCGTTACAGGTAGGCTGTTCCCCTTCATTGTGTACTGTCCCTTTGGTCTCCTATCTCCTAGTCCCATTTCCATAACTTTACATTTGCTCGTGTTGAATTCCAGTAGCCATTTCTCTGACCATCTTTGCAACCTTTTCAGGTCCTCTTGGAGGATCCTGCAATCCTCATCTGTCACAACTCTTCTCATCAACTTTGTGTCATCCGCAAACATCGACATGTAGGACTCTACGCCTGTAAACATGTCGTTAACATATACAAGAAATAGAATTGGTCCCAGCACCGATCCTTGTGGTACTCCACTTGTTACTGTTCGCCAGTCCGACTTCTCGCCCCTTACCGTAACTCTTTGGCTCCTTCCTGTTAGGTAGTTCCTTATCCATGCTAGGACCTTTCCCCCCACCCCCGCCTGCCTCTCGAGCTTGAACAGCAGTCTCATGTGCGGTACTGTATCAAAGGCTTTTTGGCAGTCCAGAAGTATGCAGTCTGTCCAACCATCTCTGTCCTGTCTTATCCTCGTTATTTTATCATAGAATTCCAGAAGGTTTGTTAGGCACGATTTCCCTGTCCAGAACCCATGTTGATGTTTGTTCACAAACCTAATGTTCTCCAGGTGTGCAACCAGTCGTAGCCTAATTATTCTTTCCAGTATTTTACAGGGGATGCTTGTCAGTGATACAGGTCTATAGTTAAGTGCCTCCTCCCTATCACCTTTCTTGAAGATCAGCATGACATTTGCCTTCTTCCAGCAACTGGGCAATTCTCCTGACATAAGTGACTCATTAAAGATCATTGCCAGAGGCACGCTGAGGGCCTGTGCTGCTTCTTTTAGTATCCACGGTGATACTTTGTCTGGTCCAACTGCTTTAGTTGCATCTAGAGTTGTCAACTGTTTCATTACCTCCTCTGCTGTCACCTCTATATCTGATAGTCTTTCATCTAGGGTAACCCCTTCCAACAATGGGAGCTGCTCAGGCTCGGTAGTGAACACTCCATGGAAACTGGCATTCAGTGCCTCGCAGATTTCCTTGTCACTTTCAGTATATGCCCCCTCTGTCTTCCTTAGTCTTGTCACTTGGTCGTTCACCGACATTTTTCTTCTTATATGACTGTGTAGTAACTTAGGTTGTTTTTTCGCTTTGATTGCAATATCGTTCTCATAGTCCCTTTCCGATGTTCGTCTTATGTTAATGTAATCGTTCCTAGCTCTGTTGTATCTGATCCTGTTGTCCTCTGTTCTCTGTCTTCTGTACTTCCTCCACTCCCGCCTGCTGGCCATTTTTGCTTCCTGACACTGTCTATTAAACCATGGGTTATTATATTCCTTCTTATTTTTTCCCTTTAGCGTTGGTATAAATCTCTCTTCGGCCTCCTGGCATTTCTGTATGACTAGGTCCATCATATCTTGGACTGTTTTTCCTCTAATTTCTTCCTCCCACTGCCCTTCACCCAGATAGTCCCTTATCCTCATATAGTCCCCTTTCCTGTAGTCAGCACTCCTTTCCCAGATCTCTTGTCCCATAGTCATAAGTTTGAATTCCATCATGTAGTCAAAGACTAGGACACAATGATCACTGGCCCCTAGAGGTATTTCATGCTCTAAATTCTCGATATCTTCTACGTTCTGGGTGAAAATCAGGTCTAATAGGCTCGGTGCATCTCCTCCTCTTTCCCTTGTGTCTACCTTCACATGTTGTGTCAGGAAATTCCTGTCTATAACATCTACTAATTTTGCTCCCCACGTTTCGTCCCCTCCATGGGGATTCCTTGATTCCCAATTTATCTCTCCATGATTTAGGTCTCCCATGATCAGCAGCTTCGCTCTCATTCTGTGAGCTAGTGTTGCTGCCTTCTGCAGTTCATCTATACATGCTTTGTTCTTGTCATCATACTCCTGCCTGGGTCTTCTACTGTTTGGTGGGGGATTGTAGATTACCAAGATCACAATCTTCCTCCCATCTACTGTCAGAGTTCCATGTATGAAGCTTGTGCACTCATTGGTAACTCGATTTCCCAGGTCTTCAAACTTCCATTTCCGCTTTATTAGGAGTGCTACTCTCCCTCCCTGTCTCTGTGTCCTCTCTTTTCGTATCACCTGGTACCCTTCAGGAAAGATTGCATCTGAGATCATGTCATTAATTTTAGTTTCCACAATTACAACTATGTCAGGATCTGCTTCACTCACTCTTTCTTTTATCTCTTCTGCTTTATTAGATACCCCATCAGCATTGGTGTACCAAACCTTGAGATTCTTCATGGAAACTCTTGTACCAGAGTTCTCCCTTTCTCTGGGGGTCTGGGGGGGATCTGGGGGGTGTCTGGGGGGTGACTGGGGGCAGGGGGGATCTGGGGGATCTGGGGGGTGTCTGGGGGATGACTGGGGGCGGGGAGGATCCGGGGGATGTCCGGGTGGATCCGGGAGGTGTCTGGGGGGGTCCGGAGGGTGTATGGGGGTGAAAGAGGTCAGAAGGGCTGCTTGGGGGGCTCCTGAGAGCTGGGCTTCTAGGAAGGTAGGTAGGAGGGTCTGGGGTAGGGCCTGGGTAGGTAGGTCTGGAGTAGGAAGGGCATACTGGGTCTGAAGATTAGGGAGGGCATAGAGAGGTTGGGAGATAGAGTAAGGTTGGGAGTCAAATAGAGGTTGAGAGGTTGGGAGGGGGAAGGATAGAGGGGGTGGGGGGAACCTCCCACCCCCCTCGCAAGGGTGGGGGGTCACATGGAAGGAGAGGGGATGAGGAGGGGTGAGGGCTGGGTAGGCTTTGGGTGTTGAGGGGATGAGGGCTGGGTGGGTTCTTGGGGTTGAGGGGATGAGGGCTGGGTGGGTTTTGGGGTTGAGGGGATGAGGGCGTGTGTGTGTGTGTGTGTGTGTGTGTGTGTGTGTGTGTGTGTGTGTGTGTGTGTGTGTGTGTGTGTGTGTGTGTGTGTGTGTGTGTGTGTGCGTGTGTGTGTACTCACCTATTTGTACTCACCTATTTGTGCTTGCGGGGGTTGAGCTTTGGCTCTTTAGTCCCGCCTCTCAAATGTCAATCAACTGGTGTAAAATTCCTGAGCCTACTGGGCTCTATCATATCTACATTTAAAACTGTGTATGAAGTCAGCCTCCACCACATCACTGCCTAATGCATTCCATCCGTTAACTACTCTGACACTGAAAAAGTTCCTTCTAACGTCACTGTGGCTCATGTGGGTACTCAGTTTCCACCTGTGTCCCCTTGTTTGTGTCCCACCAGTGTTGAATAGTTTATTCTTGTTTACCCGGTCGATTTCCCTGAGGATTTTGTAGGTTGTGATCATGTCTCCCCTCACTCTTCTGTCTTCCAGTGTCGTAAGGTGCATTTCCCACAGCCTTTCTTCGTAACTCATGCCTCTTAGTTCTGGGACTAGTCTAGTGGCATACCTTTGGACTTTTTCCAGCTTCGTCTTGTGGTTGACAAGGTACGGGCTCCATGCTGGGGCCGCATACTCCAGGATTGGTCTTACATATGTGGTGTACAAGATTCTGAATGATTCCCTACACAGGTTCCTGAACGCTGTACTGATGTTAGCCAGCCTTGCATATGCCGCAGACGTTATTCTTTTTATGTGGGCTTCAGGGGACAGGTTTGGTGTGATATCAACTCCTAGATCTTTCTCTCTGTCCGTTTCATTAAGTACTTCATCTTCTATTCTGTATCCTGTGTCTGGCCTCCTGTTTCCACTGCCTAGTGTCATTACTTTGCGTTTACTCGGGTTGAACTTCAACAGCCATTTGTTGGACCATTCACTCAGTCTGTCTAGGTCATCTTGTAGCCTCCTACTGTCATCCTCTGTTTCAATCCTCCTCATAATTTTTGCATCATCGGCAAACATTGAGAGAAACGATTCTATACCCTCTGGGAGACCATTTACATATATAAAAAACAGTATAGGTCCCCGGACTGACCCCTGCGGGACTCCACTCGTAACGTCTCGCCAATATGAGACCTCACCCCTCACACTGACTCGTTGTCTCCTGCTGCTTAGGTACTCCTGTATCCAACGGAGTACCTTCCCTTTCACTCTAACCTGCATCTCCAGCTTTTTCACTAGCCTCTTGTGGGGCACTGTATCAAAGGCTTTCTGACAATCCAAAAATATGCAGTCTGCCCGCCCTTCTCTTTCTTGCCATATTTTTGTTGCCTGGTCATAGAATTCAAGTAACCCTGTGAAACAGGACCAGCCATCCCTGAACCCATGTTGATGCTGTGTTACAAAGTTCTTTCGCTCCAGATGCTCCACTAGCTTTCTTCGCACAATCTTCTCCATCAGCTTGCATGGTATGCAGGTTAGGGACACTGGCCTGTAATTCAGTGCCTCCTGTCTATCCCCTTTCTTGTATATCGGGACTACGTTAGCTGCTTTCCAAATTTCTGGCAGTTCCCCTGTTGCCAGTGATTTGTTATACACTATGGAGAGTTTTTTTTTTTTATTATTATTATTTTCTACCACAAACGTGGCCACACATTTACAATGCTAACCAGCATATATACATTTTCTTCTGTCCTCCACGGACAGGGTTAGAGATGTGTTAAACATATAGTTCAAGGGTTTATTGAACAATCAACAATAGAAGGTGATTCGGTGCTTTAAAAATGCTAAGCTAACCTACATACGTATATACATAGATACACAGATTTACGTATACCCTACATAAAGTGTTCGATGTGTCTTTTACATAGTGTCATTAATGTGCATTTACAAAGGTGAAATGTAATTCTGATCAGCTTCCATATGTACTTTATACACATACATATACATACACACGCACACACATATATATGTACACATACATATATACATACATATATACATACATGTACACATACATATATACACACACACATGCATTCACATACATTTTTCTCTTTTACTCTGACAGAGTGAGATAGCTGATAGAGAAACTAGTGTGCAATTAAGCACTTAATCACTGAAGGTGATAAAGGTGCTTTTACAAGCTCAGCTTATATAGTTACATCACATACATACATTATATAATTGACACATTACATGGTTAATCTTGTGTACAAGTCCAATATATCATCAAGTGTTCCAGTACTCATATAGTAATTACACAGTTCAGCATACCTTAGCCCAGGAGGGCGAAAGTCAGTCAGTATGGGACATTCTACAATATAATGTTCAAGAGAGTGCATGTTTTCTCTTTCACAAAGTTGACACATTGTGTACTATGGAGAGTGGTAGGCACAGTTCTTCTTTTCCTTCCTTTAGTATCCAAGGGAAGATTCCATCTGGGTCTATAGCCTTTGTCACATCCAACTCTAGTAAACACTTCCTTACTTCCCCGCTTGTAATCTCAAACTCTTTCAGTGGTTCCTGGTTTGTTATTCCCTCTCTTATCTCTGGAATTTCTCCTTGCTCTAAGGTGAAGAACTCCTGGAATTTCTTATTCAATTCCTCACACACTTCCTTGTCGTTTGTAGTGAATCCTTCTGCCCCTACCCTTCATTTCATAACCTGTTCCTTTACTGTTGTTTTTCTCCTGATGTGTCTATGCAGCAATTTAGGCTGAGTCTTTGCCTTGCTTGCGATGTCATTTTCGTATGGTCTTTCTGCCTCTCTTTTCATCCTGATATATTCATTTCTGGCATTCTGGTATCTTTCTCTGCTCTCCAGTGTCCTGTTATTCCTATAGTTTCTCCATGCCCTTTTACTTTGCTGTGCATGTGTGCGTGTGTGTGTGTGTGTACTTACCTAATTGTACTTACCTAATTGTGTTTGCGGGGGTTGAGCTTTGGCTCTTTGGTGCCGCCTCTCAACTGTCAATCAACTGGTGTACAGATTCCTGAGCCTACTGGGCTCTATCATATCTACATTTAAAACTGTTTATGGAGTCAGCCTCCACCACATCACTGCCTAATGCATTCCATTTATTAACTACTCTGACACTGAAAAAATTCTTTCTAACGTCTCTGTGGCTCATCTGGGTACTAAGTTTCCACCTGTGTCCCCTTGTTCGTGTCCCACCCATGCTGAAGAGTTTGTCTTTGTCCACCCTGTCTATTCCCCTGAGAATTTTGTAGGTGGTTATCATGTCTCCCCTTACTCTTCTTTTTTCCAGGGATGTGAGGTTCAGCTCCTTTAGCCTTTCCTCGTAGCTCATTCCTCTCAGTTCCGGGACGAGTCTGGTGGCATACCGCTGAATCTTCTCTAACTTTGTCTTGTGTTTAACTAGGTATGGACTCCAAGCTGGAGCTGCATACCCCAGGATTGGTCTTACATAAGTGGTATACAGGGTTCTGAAAGATTCCTTACACAAGTTTCTAAAGGCAGTTCTTATGTTGGCCAGTCTAGCATATGCTGCTGATGATATTCTTTTGAAGTGGGCCTCTGGGGACAGGTTCGGTGTGATATCAACCCCCAAATCTTTCTCTCTATTTGACTCTTGCAGGATTTCACCTCCCAGATGATACCTTGTGTTCAGTCTCCTGCTCCCTTCGCCTAATTTCATCACCTTACACTTTCCTGAGTTGAACTTTAGCGGTCATTTTCTAGACCATTCCTCCAATTTATCCAGGTCATCCTGTAGTCTCTGTCTATCTTCATCCGTCTTGATTCTTCTCATAATTTTTGCATCATCAGCAAACATTGAGAGGAATAAGTCTATACCCCTCGGAAGATCGTTTACATACATTAGAAACAGGATGGGTCCAAGTACTGAGCCCTGTGGGACTCCGCTGGTGACATCTCGCCACTCTGATGTCTCCCCCCTCACCGTTACTCGCTGTTTCCTGTTGTTTAAGTACTCCCTTATCCACTGGAGCACCTTCCCTTTTACTCCTGCTTGTTGCTCCAACTTTTTTAACAGCCTTTTATGGGGTACTGTGTCAAAGGCTTTTTGACAGCCCAGGAAAATGCAGTCGGCCCACCCTTCTCTTTCCTGCCCAATTTTTGTTGCCTGGTCATAAAATTCTATTAAACCTGTGAGGCACGATTTACCATCCCTGAACCCATGTTGGTGGTGTGTTACAAAGTTATTTCCCTCCAGATGCTCTACGAGCCTTTTTCTCACGATCTTCTCCATCACCTTGCATGGTATACAAGTTAAGGAAACTGGTCTGTAGTTCAGTGCCTCTTGTTTGTCACCTTTCTTGTATATTGGGACCACGTTAGCTGTCTTCCATCTTTCTGGAAAGTATCCTGTTTCCAGTGATCTGTTATACACCATAGTATACACCATAGAGAGTGGCACATTTAGTGCTTCTGCACCTTCCTTTAGTATCCATGGTGAGATTCTGTCAGACCCAACAGCCTTTGTCACATCCAGCTCCAGCAGTCACCTTTTGACCTCATCACTGGTGAGGTCAAATTCCTCCAAGGTTGCTTGGTTTGCCGCCTCCTCACTTAGTGCAGGGGCTTCTCCTTGTTCTATTGTGAAGACCTCCTAGAATTTCTTGTTGAGTTCTTCACACACTTCCTTGTCATTCTCTGTGTATCTGTTCTCCCCTTTTCGCAGCTTCATCACTTGTTCCTTCACTGCTGTTTTCCTCCTGATGTGGCTGTGGAGCAGCTTAGGTTGGGTCTTGGCTTTACTCTCGATGTCATTTTCAAAATGTCTCTCTGCTTCCCTCCTCACTCTGAGGTACTCATTTCTGGCCCTCTGGTATCTCTCCCTGCTCTCCGGTGTTCTGTTATTTCTGTACTTTCTCCATGTTCTTTTACTCAGTTGCTTCGCTACCTTGCATTCCTGGTTGAACCATGGGTTTTTCTGTTGTTTTTCGTTTTTCTCCTTTTGGTTGGGGATAAACCTGTTTGCAGCTTCCTGGCACTTCTGGGTGACAAAATCCATCATGACCTGCACATTCTTGTCTCTAAGTTCTGTTCCCCATGGTATTCCCCTGAGGAAGTTCCTCATCTAGTCATATTTTCCTCTTCGGTAATTCAGTCTATTTCCCTCCGATCCCATCCTTGGATAGGTTATTCCTACCTCCACCAAGTACCCAAAGGTCAGTACACTGTGGTCACTCATTCCTATGGGGGCTTCAACTTTGACTTCCCTTATTTCTGACTCATTCAGGGTGAATATCAAGTCGAGTCTAGCTGGTTCATCATTGCCTCTCACTCTTGTGGGTTCCTTGACATGCTGGCACAGAAAATTCCTTGTTGCCACTTCCAAGAGTTTAGCTCTCCACGTATCTGTACCACCATGTGGGTACCCATTCTCCCAATCTATCTTTCCATGGTTGAAATCGCCCATGATTAAGAGTCTTGAGCCATTCCTGCAGGCAACTGAAGCTGCTCTCTCTATTATATCAATAGTTGCCATGTTGTTCCTATCAAACTCCTGTCTAGGTCTTCTGTCATTTAGGGGAGGGTTATAAATGACCGCCACTATTATCCTAGGTCCACCCATTGTTATAGTTCCTCTTATGTAATCTATGTGTGTGTGTGTGTGTGTGTGTGTGTACTCACCTATTGTACTCACCTATTTGTGCTTGCAGGATCGGGCATTGACTCTTGGATCCTGCCTTTCCAGCTATCGGTTGCTTACAGCAATGACTCCTGTCCCATTTCCCTATCATACCTAATTTTAAAAGTATGAATAGAGTTTGCTTCCACAACCTGTTCCCCAAGTGCATTCCATTTTTCCACTACTCTCACGCTGAAAGAAAACTTCCTAACATCTCTGTGACTCATCTGAGTTTCCAGTTTCCACCCATGTCCCGTCGTTCTGTTATTATTACGTGTGAACATTTCATCTATTTCCACTTTGTCAATTCCCCTGAGTATTTTATATGTCCCTATCATATCTCCTCTCTCCCTTCTTTTCTCTAGTGTCGTAAGATTCAGTTCCTTCAGACGCTCTTCATATCCCATCCCTCGTAACTCTGGGACAAGCCTCGTCGCAAACCTCTGAACCTTCTCCAGTTTCCTTATGTGTTTCTTCAGGTGGGGGCTCTATGATGGCGCGGCATACTCTAAGATGGGTCTCACGTAGGCAGTGTAAAGTGCCCTAAAAGCCTCCTCAATTAGGTTTCTGAATGAAGTTCTAATTTTCGCCAGTGTATAGTACGCTGCTGTCGTTATCCTATTTATATGTTCCTCAGGAGTTAGATTAGGTGTCACATCCACTCCCAGGTCTCTTTCTCGAATCGTTACAGGTAGGCAGTTCCCCTTCATTGTGTACTGTCCCTTTGGTCTCCTATCACCTGATCCCATTTCCATAACTTTACATTTACTGGTGTTAAACTCCAGTAGCCATTTCCCTGACCATCTCTGCAACCTGTTTAAGTCCTCTTGGAGGATCCTACAATCCTCGTCTGTCACAACTCTTCTCATTAATTTTGCATCATCCGCAAACATTGACATGTATGATTCCACTCCTGTAAACATATCATTTACGTAAATTAGAAAGAGGATTGGTCCAAGCACCGATCCTTGAGGTACTCCACTTGTTACTGTTCGCCAGTCCGACTTCTCGCCCCTTACCATTACCCACTGGCTCCTTCCTGTTAGGTAGTTCTTCACCCATGCTAGGGCCTTTCCGCTTTCTCCTGCCTGCCTCTCTAGTTTGTATAGCAGTCTCATGTGCGGTACTGTATCAAAGGCCTTTTGGCAGTCAAGAAATATGCAGTCTGCCCAGCCTTCTCTGTCCTGCCTTATCCTTGTTACTTTATCATAGGGTTTGTTAGGCATGATTTCCCTGTCCAGAACCCATGTTGGTGCTTGTTTACAAACCTAATACTCTCCAGGTACTCAACAAGTCTTAGCCTAATTATTCTTTCAAGTATTTTGCAGGGGATGCTTGTCAGTGATACAGGTTTGTAGTTAAGTGCCTCCTCCCTATCACCTTTCTTGAAAATCGGTACGACATTTGCCTCCTTCCAGCAACTTGGAAATTCTCCTGACATAAGTGACCCATTAAAGATCATTGCCAGAGGCACACTGAGAGCCTGCGCTGCCTCTTTAAGTATCCACGGTGATACTTTGTCTGGTCCAACAGCTTTATTTGCATCCAGTGTTGTCAACTGTTTCATTACCTCCTCTGCTGTCACCTCTATATCTGATAGTCTTTCATCTAGGGTAATCGCTTCTAACAATGGGAGCTGCTCAGGCTCGGTTGTGAACACTCCATGGAAACTTGCATTCAGTACCTCACAGATTTCCTTGTCGCTTTCTGTATATGCCCCTTCTGTTTTCCTCAGTCTTGTCACTTGGTCATTTACCGACATCTTTCTTCTTATATGACTATGTAGTAATTTAGGTTGCTTTTTCGCTTTGATCGCAATATCATTCTCATAATTTCTTTCCGACACTCGTCTTATGTTAATGTAATCATTCCTAGCTCTGTTACATCTAATCCTGTTGTCCTCTGTTCTTTGTCTTCTGTACTTCCTCCACTCCCTCCTGCTTTTCACCTTTGCTTCCTGACACTGTCTATTAAACCATGGGTTATTATATTCCCTCCTGCTTTTTTCCTTTACTGTTGGAATAAATCTCTCTTCAGCCTCCTTGCATTTCCATATGACTTGGTTCATCATACCTTGCACTGTTTTTCCTCTAAGTTCTTCCTCCCACTGCACTTCTCCCAGGTAGTCCCTTATCCTTCTGTAGTCCCCTTTTCTGTAATCAAGTCTCCTTTCCCGGACCTCTTGTCCTTTGGTCACAATTTTAAGCTCCATCATGTAGTCAAAGACTAGGACACAATGGTCACTGGCTCCTAGTGGTATTTCATGTTCCAACTGCTCGATGCCATCTACATTCTGGGTGAAAATGAGATCTAATAGGCTGGGCGAATCCCCTCTTCTTTCCCTAGTATCTTCCTTCACATGCTGTGTTAGGAAATTCCTGTCAATAACGCCTACCAGCTTCGCTCCCCAGGTCTCCTCACTGCCATGGGGATTCCTCGTTTCCCAATCTATCTCTCCGTGATTTAGGTCCCCCATGACCAGCAGCTTCGCTCTCATTCTATGCGCTATTGTTGCTGCCCTCTGCAGTTCATCTGTACATGCCTTGTTGCTGTCCTCATACTCCTGCCTGGGCCTTCTATTGTTTGGTAGGGGATTGTAGAGTATCAAGACTACAATCTTCTTCCCATCCACTGTCAGAGTTCCATGTATGAAGCTCGTGCTTTCATTGGTACCCGGTTTTTCCAGCTCATCAAACTTCCATTTCCGCTCTATTAGGAGTGCCACTCCTCCTCCCCGTCTCTGTGTCCTTTCTTTTCTTATCACCTGGTACCCCTCTGGAAAGATTACATCCGAGATCATGACATTTATTTTAGTTTCCACTATTGCCACTAAGTCTGGGTCTGCCTCACTAACTCTTTCTTTTATCTCTTCTGCTTTATTGGCTACCCCATCAGCATTGGTGTACCAAACCTTGAGACTCTTCTTAGAAACTCTGGTGTCAGAGTTCCCCCTTTCACCAGGGGTCTGGAGGGGACTGGGGGGTGTCTTGGGGGCGAGTGGGGGCTGTGGGGGTGACTGGGTGTGTGTGTGTGTGTGTGTGTGTACTGGATGGGTGGGAACGTGTGTGTGCGTATGGGGGGAGGTGGGAGGGAGGACAGGGAAGAATGAACGAAGGTGGGAATGTAGGAGGGAAGGAAGGAGGGTAGGAGTGAGTGAGTGAGTGAGGGAGGGAAGTTAGGGGTATGTAGAGGGAGAGAGGGGGGGGGGAGATGGTCCAATGGTCCAGTGGGAAAAAGAAGGAAGGAGGGGACACGATAAGGCACAAGCTGGATGAGGAAAAGTGCTAGTCACTGAAGTGTGAAGAGCCCTGAGCCCTGAGGGGTGGGAGGAAATAGAGGGAGAGAAAAGTGGTGTGAGTGTGAGTGTGTGTATGTGTGTGTGTGTGTGCGTGTGTGTGTGTGTGTGTGTGTGTGTGTGTGTGTGTACTCACCTAATCACCTCATTGGAAAAAGTGTGTGTGTGTCTGTCTGTGTGTACTCACCTAATTGTGCTTGCGGGGGTTGAGCTCTGGCTCTTTGGTCCCGCCTCTCAACTGTCAATCAACAGATGTACAGATTCCTGAGCCTATTGGGCTCTGTCATATCTACACTTGAAACTGTGTATGGAGTCAGCCTCCACCACATTACTTCCTAATGCATTCCATTTGTCAACCACTCTGACACTAAAAAAGTTCTTTCTAATATCTGTGTGGCTCATTTGGGCACTCAGTTTCCACCTGTGTCCCCTAGTGCGTGCGCCCCTTGTGTTAAATAGCCTGTCTTTATCAACCCTGTCGATTTCCTTGAGAATCTTGAATGTGGTGATCATGTCCCCCCTAACTCTTCTGTCTTCCAACGAAGTGAGGTTTAATTTCTGTAGTCTCTCCTCGTAGCTCATACCTCTCAGCTCGGGTACTAGTCTGGTGGCAAACCTTTGAACCTTTTCCAGTTTAGTCTTATGCTTGACTAGATATGGACTCCATGCTGGAGCCGCATACTCCAGGATTGGTCTGACATATGTGGTATATAATGTTCTAAAAGATTCCTTACACAAGTTTCTAAAGGCCGTTCTTATGTTAGCCAACCTGGCATATGCTGCTGATGTTATCCTCTTGATATGAGCTTCAGGGGACAGGTCTGCGTGATATCAACCCCCAGGTCTTTCTCTCTCTCTGACTCTTTAAGTATCTCATCTCCCAAATGATACCTTGTATCTGGTCTCCTGCTTCCTACCCCTATCTTCATTACATTACATTTGCTTGGGTTAAACTCTAACAGCCATTTGTTCGACCATTCCTGCAGCTTGTCCAGGTCTTCTTGAAGCCTCAAGCTGTCCTCCTCTGTCTTAATCCTTCTCATAATTTTGGCGTCGTCAGCAAACATTGAGCGGAATGAGTTTATACCCTCTGGGAGATCATTTACGTATATCAGAAACAGGATATGTGTGTGTGTGTGTGTGTGTGTGTGTGTGTGTGTGTGTATGTGTGTGTGTGTGTGTGTGTGTGTGTGTGTGTGTGTGTGTGTGTGTGTGTGTGTGTGTGTGTGTGTGTGTGTGTGTGTGTGTGTGTGTGTGTGTGTGTGTGTGTGTGTGTGTGTGTGTACTCACCTATATGTGTGTGTGTGTGTGTGTGTGTGTGTGTGTGTGTGTGTGTGTGTGTGTGTGTGTGTGTGTGTGTGTGTGTGTGTGTGTGTGTGTGTGTGTGTGTGTGTGTGTGTGTGTGTGTGAGCGTGTGTAAGCGTGTGGGCAGAGAGAGGGGGGGGGGGAGGAAGGAGAGGGGGAGAGAGGAGAGGGAGGAGAGAGAGGGAGGGTAGGGAGAGCGAGGGAGGAGAGGGAGATCGGGAAAGGAGGGAGGAGAGGGAGATCGGGAAAGGAGGGAGGAGAGGGAGATCGGGAAAGGAGGAGAGAGAGAGAGAGGGAGAGAGGGAGAGAGAGAGAGAGAGAGAGAGAGAGAGAGAGAGAGAGAGAGAGAGAGAGAGAGAGAGAGAGAGAGAGAGAGAGAGAGAGAGTATTATAGACTGTGGGTTGGTTGGTGTTGTCGTCGTCGATCCTTCTCTATGGACAACCCAACCCACAACTCGGCAGAGTGCTTATACTAGGAGATCACCCTTGGCGCTTCTGGCTCTTGGAGAGGGGCTCAGCGTCACACGTTTAGGGGATGCGGCTCCAACACTTAGCCTCGTTGTCACGTGCACACACCCACTCGAGCCGCTGTGACTCCCCACTCTCTCCTTATGAGATATGATCTCCTCAATCCCCTATGACTTACTAGGGGATGTATTACCTCTTACCCTGTCCACAGCAGTGGTTCTTGGTTCTTTCTCTTTCTCTCTCCTTCTTCACTACTTCCTGGGAAGCCTCACTAGGACAAGGGCAAACACCAGCAAATTGTGACACATTTACTGAACAAAGCACATACACGATACATACACACATATAATAATAATGAATCCTATACTCTATAATATCACAATCAGGTTGCACTCCAATACCATCAGAACTCTATTATCAGCTTATCAAGTGGTATCCTATCTCCTGGTTCACCACCTGATACTATTAACCTCCTCAAGTTGATCAAGCCTACATTGTTATGATCTCAGCCTACAGGAGAAACGAGTCTCCCTCCTTGAGAGTTATTCGTCAAGCCTGACCTGATTAGAAGGTCTAGCAAGTATTGAGGTGATAACGCATATGTAAAATAGTTGGTTGGATATGTGTAACAGTTTAAGATTATGGGCAGTAAGTAAGGAAATAGATAAATGACTGGCTAGGAGATGCGGACATTTTGCTGGAGGCGTGAGGCTCGCTTCCGGAGGACCTTGACCTCACTTGAGTGCCAGACATCGCAGGGGGAAGCCGCGCTCCGTTTGAGCTCCCGCCAGAAGGGAACCCCTAGTGATATATCTCGAAGAGAAGAGAAGTGTGCGGACGTACCAGCTGTGGAGTCGAGCTGGGAACGTTGTGGTCTCAAGTCCTGGTCGACGAGCAGATATTAAATCGCCCAGAAGCATTATTTTGGGCTGTGTGGAGCGCCCTGACCAGACGCCGTCAGAGGAAAAGCGCCCTCGATCAGTTAATCTGTGGTAAGCACGATATACGCCAGTTCATAGTGATCGCTTGTAGTTTGGTCGTGTGCCCAGCGACAGTAGCAATGTTTATTTATAAGTTAGACATGTTTTAATAAGGCAGAAAGCCTGAAATAAGAGAGTGGAGAGGGAGGAACACGGAGCGACGTCCGCCCCCTCTGAGCGCTGGCGGAAGACTGAGGGAGCCTGGCTCTTGACGGAGGAAGACCCTCCCAGTGAGTGAGGACCGCCACCAAGCGAGGTGGAGTATGGACCCGCCCAAAACGGGGGAGTCCACTCTCACTGTATGTAGAGAACAGATAGAGGTTTGAGGCAAACATATTGTGTGAATATTTTTTTGTTTATGTGTTAAAGGGGAACATTTTATTGGAGTGTCGATGGGTTGCAGGTTTGTTCTTTGGGGAAGAAGTTGATGAGAACTTCGAAGCCAGCAGATGATGTAGCTGATGAGACTCCAAGGTAGTGGAGCAGAGGACCTCGAGCTGTGAGGAGAAGCAGCAGTGAAGAGGAGTGTCACGTGCTTCTGTAGAGGTGGAGAAGCACCATACTTGCTCGGGGAAACTTCATGGTGTAGCAGCCAAGAGAGCTGTGGAGGAACCTAGCAGGAGGGTGAAGCATCGTAGTTACTCAAGGAAACTTCATGATAGCAGCCTGGAGGAGCTGCAGAGGATCCTGGTAGTGAAGCCCGGAAGAACCTAAGGATATTAGGGTTGTGAACTTCCAGAGGTGGAAGGGGAAGTTCTGGTGGATTACTTGTAGGGAGTTGATAGTGTTTGGTTGTCAGTAGCGTGCAAGACGCAGTGAGAGGTGAGTGACTGTTGGCATTCTTATGTCAAGGAGTTTTTATACTGAAGTTTAGAGTTGCAGTCGTAGGTTTGATTACCTACAGATGTATGTGCTCGAGGACTGACAGTGATCGATTAATCATTGTTGTGTATCAATGAACATTTATACTGATATATGTTATTGCATTCAAATGCTGATTTTCTATATATACATTATCTTGCTGATAGTGCAACAGTGTATGTAGGCTTGACCAACTTGAGGAGGTTAATAGTATCAGGTGGTGAACCAGGAGATAGGATACCACTTGATAAGCTGATAATAGAGTTCTGATGGTATTGGAGTGCAACCTGATTGTGATATTATAGAGTATAGGATTCATTATTATTATATGTGTGTATGTATCGTGTATGTGCTTTGTCAAGTAAATGTGTCACAATTTGCTGGTGTTTGCCCTTGTCCTAGTGAGGCTTCCCAGGAGGTAGTAAAGAAGGTGAGAGAAAGAACCAAGAACCACTGCTGTGGACAGGGTAAAAGGTAATACTAATAAGTCAAAAGGGGATTGAGGAGATCATATCACCTAAGGAGAGAGTGGGGAGTCACAGCGGCTCGAGTGGGTGTGTGCACGTGACAACGAGGCTGAGTGTTGGAGCCGCATCCCCTAAACGTGTGACGTGGAGCCCCTCTCCAAGAGCCAGAAGCGCCTAGTGTGATCTCCTAGTGAAGTGTAAGCGCTCTACCGAGTTGTGGGTTGGGTTGTCCGTAGAGAAGGATCAACGACGACAACACCAACCAACCCACAGTATATAATAAATTGGGGGCCTGTCCGGGAGAGTGAACTGACACACCCACACCCTGTCCAAGAGTGGATTTGTACACCCTTGCTGAAATAGATAAACTGTGTGACCGCAGGTGTATACTCTCTCTCTTGGGAAGACTCACAGGACAAGATGGATAAGGTGCAAGCATTTGTGGAGTCAGGCAAGCCTGAGGACTTGGAAGGTTGCACGAGGGATCAATTGAAACAAATAGCAGAAAAATGTGGCATCAGGTTGAAAGCATCTAAAGTAGCTGGGATGAAGGATGAGATCCTGAGGCAGTTAAGAGCCAAAAATGAAGCGGCAGAACAAGGAGCCCAGAAAGGAGCTGAAAGTGGAAAGGAGGATGATGGGCAGGATGAAGTGAGATCCCAGGGATCGAGTAGGAGCAGCAAGAGTAGCCGCAGTAGCAGGAGTAGCCGAAATAGGAGCTTGGAGAGATTCCAGTTAGAGCTCCAGATGCAGCGTGAGGAGAGACAGTTCCAGCTGGAAAAGATGAAATTAGAACTCCAGATGAAAAATGAAGCCGAGAAGGAAAAAGAGAAAACCAGGCTGGAAGTAGAAAAAGAGAAAACCAGGCTGGAAGTAGAAAAAGAGAAAACCAGGTTGGAAGTAGAAAAAGTGAAAACCAGAGTAAGAGAACTGGAGTTGGAACAAGAAAAAGAAAAAGCCCAGGTCGAAAAAGAAAAAGCCCAGGTCGAAAAAGAAAAAGAGAGAACAAAACAAATGCAGATAGAAGCGAATAGAACCTTGGCTGAGCAAAGGATTGAACATGGGTTGCCAGAGAGCACCACCCAGGTATCACACCCACCAGATGTTAGGGTTAGGGAGAAGGACATTCCCTTGTTTGTTCCCGAAGAGGCAGAGAGCTTTTTCGAGCACTTTGAAAAAGTAGCCAGTATCAAGGAGTGGCCACAGGAGGAATGGGCCCAGCTGGTCCAGTTAAGATTGACCGGTGCAGCCAGGGAGGCATACACCCAATTGTCACTGGAAGAGTGCCAGGATTATGCCACGGTAAAGAGCAGCATATTGCGCTCGTTTCAGTTAACCCCAGAAGCTTATAGAAAGCGCTTCAGAGAAATGATCAAAGTTGGAGCGTGTACGTTTGCTGAGACAGCAAGAGATCTGGAAAGACGATTCCAGAAGTGGATTGAGGCTGCTGGAGTTGGATCTTACGCTGACCTGAAGCAACTGATGGTCATGGAAAAGTTCTTGGAGATGATGCATCCCGAAACAAAGTTCAAGATCCAAGAAGCAGGGATAAAGGAGGTGAAAGATGCCGCAGATAGGGCGGATATGATTACTGAAGCGTACAAGAGCTTGAGGGAGAACAGAGTGAGAAGCGAGGCGAGACGCAGCAATGGCAGATCCAATGAAGTCTGGGGAGGAAGAAATTATGAAAGACCCAGAAGAGTCTGGGGTGAGAAAAATTTTGATAAATGGGCAGATAAAAGTAAGTACCCTAAAACTCAGAAGAGTAGGTCGCGCACTTCGTCTGAAAGTGAGGATGGAGGAGCAAAACGAGAAACTGATCGTTATCCAGGAAATCAAGAGTCCAGTAAAGCTCCACAGAGTGCGAGTAGTACGTCTGGCCCGAGGAACTCCAATACGAGTGGGCAGAGTCAGAGCTACTCTGGTACGTATAGGAGAGATTTCTTCCAGATGAGATGTTACAATTGTAACGGATTGGGTCACGTGATGCGATATTGTCGGCAGGGCAAGAGAGTTGTGACCCTGGCCATGTGTGACCCCCGAGGTAAATATACTAATGTGTTCGAAGACAAACCACAGAGAGCGAACTTAGTGAACGAGAGGTATAGGCCGTTCATGAGCAAAGGTTGGATCAGTGTAGGAGGCCAACCTGAGGTAGAAGTTGGTATCTTAAGAGATACCGGAGCTAATCAGAGCTTGATTGCGAGAAGCCTGATTGGGAATGATCGACGGTTAGCTGGCAGTGGGAAGATGAAAGTATATGGGTTATTGTCGGAGAGTGACATGCCCGTTTGTACTGTCCAGCTAAGGTCGGAATATGTGTCGGCAGTGGTGATGTTGGGAGTGTGCCCCGACATACCTATTCCAGGAGTCCAAGTGATCCTGGGAAATGACTTGTGCGGGACAAAGGTGTTGCCAAGAGTCATAGCGGAGACTGTGCCAGAGGAGAGCCCAGAAGGCCACGGCACGGTTGGGACACCTGAGAGTGTGAACCTGACTGACATCCGAGGAGATGAGTCAGGAGACCGCCAAGCCATTGAAAACCCTGTCTCGGTAGTGACGAAGGCAGAAGTGGCCGACGAGGAAGACACTGGAGAAGGTGAGACAGTGTCGATTAAACCGGTGGAAGATATCGACGTAGATATAGCATGGCTGTTTGATGAAGGTCCAGCCCAGGAAAATGAAGTCTCGGTGAGGTCAAAAGTGAATGTGGCCCAGCCGAAGAAGAATACTGTGAAGAGAGCGGACCTGAGTAGAGCCCAGACTGCTGAAATTAAGAGTCGGAAAGCGAATGCAACTGTGCTGAGTAGGAATGAGGAAAGATGTGGACATACTGAGGACGGGAGTATAGCGTCACGTTGTCCACGAGCACAGAGGCATAGGGATAGTGGAGTTAAGTTGTTTGAGATGTCAGGAGTTGACATGTTTCACAGAAAACGTGGCGGAGAGATAGTGAAGAAGAGTAGTAGCCGAGAAAATGAAAGGAGAAGAGACAGTATGTGTGGAGAGATGCTTACGAGCACTCTGGGAGAGGTAAAGCGACATGTACGGTCGAGTGCTGTTGGATGTAGCACAGCGCTCGGAGAAACTTTTAGGGAAAGAAGAAGAGTTGAAGGAGAAGAAATGGAGTTGTATAGAGGTGAAAAGTGTGGGAAGAGGAAGATGATACAAGCATGGAGGAATAGAGGAAAGCCGAGGACTCGGTGGGAGTCGAACAGGATGAGGTCTCAGATAAATGAGGAGACGAAAAGGAGGAGCGTCGGTGAAGACGATGGAGTGAAGTATGATGACAGGAGACGAAAGTATAATGGCAGTAGATGGAAGAGTGAAGACGACAGAGGAGGTACAGACAGTAGATGTCTGACTCTGGACGTGAAGAGAAGACGAGGAAACGGAGGGTGGAGACAGTAAGTAGAGTGGACCAAGGGAGTGCAGGCGTCCAAAGAGGACAGCCTAGCTAAGAGGTGTCAGAGAAGTCAAATCGTTTGTGAGAAGATCATATTTCTGGCGAGTTGTGAGCCAGATGTTGCAAGGAGCAACGAACTAGTTGTAGACTCCTACGGGAGTATGTAAACAGACTAACCGGTCGAACCAATCGGTTGAAGAACGAGACAGTGTAGTGGCGGATGTATTATCCCGAGCTTTGCCACTGGAATAACTCTCAAAAATAAGGGGAGGGGAGTGTTATGATCTCAGCCTACAGGAGAAACGAGTCTCCCTCCTTGAGAGTTATTCGTCAAGCCTGACCTGATTAGAAGGTCTAGCAAGTATTGAGGTGATAACGCATATGTAAAATAGTTGGTTGGATATGTGTAACAGTTTAAGATTATGGGCAGTAAGTAAGGAAATAGATAAATGACTGGCTAGGAGATGCGGACATTTTGCTGGAGGCGTGAGGCTCGCTTCCGGAGGACCTTGACCTCACTTGAGTGCCAGACATCGCAGGGGGAAGCCGCGCTCCGTTTGAGCTCCCGCCAGAAGGGAACCCCTAGTGATATATCTCGAAGAGAAGAGAAGTGTGCGGACGTACCAGCTGTGGAATCGAGCTGGGAACGTTGTGGTCTCAAGTCCTGGTCGACGAGCAGATATTAAATCGCCCAGAAGCATTATTTTGGGCTGTGTGGAGCGCCCTGACCAGACGCCGTCAGAGGAAAAGCGCCCTCGATCAGTTAATCTGTGGTAAGCACGATATACGCCAGTTCATAGTGATCGCTTGTAGTTTGGTCGTGTGCCCAGCGACAGTAGCAATGTTTATTTATAAGTTAGACATGTTTTAATAAGGCAGAAAGCCTGAAATAAGAGAGTGGAGAGGGAGGAACACGGAGCGACGTCCGCCCCCTCTGAGCGCTGGCGGAAGACTGAGGGAGCCTGGCTCTTGACGGAGGAAGACCCTCCCAGTGAGTGAGGACCGCCGCCAGGCGAGGTGGAGTATGGACCCGCCCAAAACGGGGGAGTCCACTCTCACTGTATGTAGAGAACAGATAGAGGTTTGAGGCAAACATATTGTGTGAATATTTTTTGTTTATGTGTTAAAGGGGAACATTTTATTGGAGTGTCGATGGGTTGCAGGTTTGTTCTTTGGGGAAGAAGTTGATGAGAACTTCGAAGCCAGCAGATGATGTAGCTGATGAGACTCCAAGGTAGTGGAGCAGAGGACCTCGAGCTGTGAGGAGAAGCAGCAGTGAAGAGGAGTGTCACGTGCTTCTGTAGAGGTGGAGAAGCACCATACTTGCTCGGGGAAACTTCATGGTGTAGCAGCCAAGAGAGCTGTGGAGGAACCTAGCAGGAGGGTGAAGCATCGTAGTTACTCAAGGAAACTTCATGATAGCAGCCTGGAGGAGCTGCAGAGGATCCTGGTAGTGAAGCCCGGAAGAACCTAAGGATATTAGGGTTGTGAACTTCCAGAGGTGGAAGGGGAAGTTCTGGTGGATTACTTGTAGGGAGTTGATAGTGTTTGGTTGTCAGTAGCGTGCAAGACGCAGTGAGAGGTGAGTGACTGTTGGCATTCTTATGTCAAGGAGTTTTTATACTGAAGTTTAGAGTTGCAGTCGTAGGTTTGATTACCTACAGATGTATGTGCTCGAGGACTGACAGTGATCGATTAATCATTGTTGTGTATCAATGAACATTTATACTGATATATGTTATTGCATTCAAATGCTGATTTTCTATATATACATTATCTTGCTGATAGTGCAACAGTGTATGTAGGCTTGACCAACTTGAGGAGGTTAATAGTATCAGGTGGTGAACCAGGAGATAGGATACCACTTGATAAGCTGATAATAGAGTTCTGATGGTATTGGAGTGCAACCTGATTGTGATATTATAGAGTATAGGATTCATTATTATTATATGTGTGTATGTATCGTGTATGTGCTTTGTCAAGTAAATGTGTCACAATTTGCTGGTGTTTGCCCTTGTCCTAGTGAGGCTTCCCAGGAGGTAGTAAAGAAGGAGAGAGAAAGAACCAAGAACCACTGCTGTGGACAGGGTAAAAGGTAATACTAATAAGTCAAAAGGGGATTGAGGAGATCATATCACCTAAGGAGAGAGTGGGGAGTCACAGCGGCTCGAGTGGGTGTGTGCACGTGACAACGAGGCTGAGTGTTGGAGCCGCATCCCCTAAACGTGTGACGTGGAGCCCCTCTCCAAGAGCCAGAAGCGCCTAGTGTGATCTCCTAGTGAAGTGTAAGCGCTCTACCGAGTTGTGGGTTGGGTTGTCCGTAGAGAAGGATCAACGACGACAACACCAACCAACCCACAGTATATAATAACATACACTGTGGCACTATCAGCAAGATAATGTATATATAGAAAATCAGCATTTGAATGCAATAACATATATCAGTATAAATGTTCATTGATACACAACAATGATTAATCGATCACTGTCAGTCCTCGAGCACATACATCTGTAGGTAATCAAGCCTACGACTGCAACTCTAAGCTTCAGAATAAATCACTCCTTGACATAAGAATGCAAACAGTCACTCACCTCTCACTGCGTCTTGCACGCTAATGACAACCAAACACTATCAACTCCCTATAAGTAATCCACCAGAACTTCCCCTTCCACCTCTGGAAGTTCACAGCCCTAATATCCTTAGGTTCTTCCGGGCTTCACTACCAGGATCCTCTGCAGCTCCTCCAGGCTGCTATCATGAAGTTTCCCTGAGCAACTATGGTGCTCTACTACTTCTGCTGGGTTCCTCCACAGCTCCTTGGCTGCCACACCATGAAGTTTCCCCGAGCAACTGTGGTGCTTCTCCACCTCTACAGAAGCACGTGACACTCCTCTTCACTGCTGCTTCTCCCCACAGCTCGAGGTCCTCTGCTCCACTACCTTGGAATCTCATCAGCTACTTCATCTGCTGGCTTCGAAGTTCTCAGCAACTTCTTCCCCAAAAGACAAACCTGCAACCCATCGACGTTCCAATAAAATGTTCCCCTTTAACACATAAACAAAAAATATTCACACAATATGTTTGCCTCAAACCTCTATCTGTCCTCTACATACAGTGAGAGTGGACTCCCCCGTTTTGGGCGGGTCCATACTCCACCTCGCCTGGCGGCGGTCCTCACTCGCTGGGAGGGTCTTCCTCCATCCGGAGCCAGGCTCCCTCAGTCGTCCGCCAGAGCTCAGAGGGGACGGACGTCGCTCCGTGCTCCTCCCTCTTCACTCTCCTATTTCAGGCCTTCTGCCTTATTAAAACATGTCTAACCTATAAATAAACATTGCTACCGTCGCTGGGCACACGACCAACTACAAACAATCACTATGAACTGGCGTATATCGTGCTTACCACAGATTAACTGATCGAGGGCGCTTTCCCTCTGACGGCGTCTGGTCAGGGCGCTCCACACAGCCCACAATAATGCTTCTGGGCGATTTAATATCTGCTCGTCGACCAGGACTTGAGACCACAACGTTCCCAGCTCGATTCCACAGCTGGTACGTCTACACACTTCTCTTCTCTTCGAGATATATCACTAGGGGTTCCCTTCTGGCGGGAGCTCAACGGAGCGCGGCTTCCCCTTGCGATGTCTGGCACTCAAGTGAGGTCAAGGTCCTCCAGAAGCGAGCCTCACGCCTCCAGCAAAATGTCCACATCTCCTAGCCAGTCATTTATCTATTTCCTTACTTACTGCCCATAATCTTAAATTGTTTTACATATCCAACCAGCCATTTTTCATATGGGTTATCACCTCAATATTTGCTAGACCTTCTAGTCAGGTCAGGCTTGCTGAATAACTCTCAAGAAGGGAGACTCGTTTCTCCTGCAGGCTGAGATCATAACACTCCCCTCCCCTTATTTTTGAGAGTTATTCCAGTGGCAAAGCTCGGGATAATACATCCGCCACTACACTGTCTCGTTCTTCACCCCATATACTCTCTTAGGAGTCTACAAATAATTCGTTGCACCTTGCAACATCTGGCTCACAACTCTCCAGAAACACGATCTTCTCATAAACGATTTGACTTCTCTGGCACCTCTTGGCTAGGCTGTCCTCCTTGGACGCCTGCACTCCATCGGTCCACTCTACTTATTGTCTCCACCCTCCGTTTCCTCGTCTTCTCTTCACGTCCAGAGTCAGACGTCTACTGTCTGTACCTCCTCTGTCGTCTTCACACTTCCATCTACTGCCATTATACTTTCGTCTCCTGTCATCATACTTCACTCCCTCGTCTTCACCAACTATCCTCCCTTTCGTCTCCTCATTTGTCCAAGACATCGTCTTGTTTGACCTCCATCGAGTCCTCGGCTTTCTTCTATTCCTCCATGCTTGCATCATCATCCTCTTCCCACACTTCTCACCTCTATACCACTCCATTTCTTCTCCTTCAACTCTTCTTCGTTCCCTAAAAGTTTCTTCGAGCGCTGTACTACATCCAACAGCATTCGACCGTACGCGTCGTCTTGCCTCTCCCAGAGTGCTCGTAAGCATCTCTCCACACATACTGTCTCTTCTCCTTTCATTTTCTCGGCAATTACTCTTCTTCACTTTCTCTTCTCCACGTTTTCTGTGAAACATGTCAACTCCTGACATCTCAAACAACTTAACTCCACTATCCATATGCCTCTGTGCTCGTGGACAATTTGATGCTCTACTCTCGTCCTCAGTCTGTCCACATCTTTCCTCATTCCTACTCAGCACAGTTGCGTTCACCTTCCGACCCTTAATTTCAGCAGTCTGGGCTCTACTCAGGTCCGCTCTCTTCACAGTATTCTTCTTCGGCTGGGTCATCCTCACTTTCGACCCCACCGAGACTTCATTTTTCTGGGCTGGACCTTCATCAAACAGCCATGCTATATCTACATCGATATCTTCTACCGGTTTAATTGACACTGTCTCATCTCCTCCAGCGTCTTCCTTGTCGGCCACCTCTGTCTTCATCACTACCGAGACAGGGTACTCAATGGCTTGGCGGTCTCCTGACTCATCTCCTTGGATGTCAGTCAGGTTCACACTCTCAGGTGTCCCACACGTGCCGTGGCCTTCTGGGCACTCCTCTGGCACAGTCTCCACTATGACTCTTGGCAACACCTTTGTCCCGCACAAGTCATTCCCCAGGATCACTTGGACTCCTGGAATAGGTATGTCGGGGCACACTCCCAACATCACCTCTGCCGACACATATTCCGACCTTAGCTGGACAGTACAAACGGGCATGTCACTCTCCGACAATAACCCATATACTTTCATCTTCCCACTGCCAGCTAACCGTCGATCATTCCCAATCAGGCTTCTCGCAATCAAGCTCTGATTAGCTCCGGTATCTCTTAAGATACCAACTTCTACCTCAGGTTGGCCTCTTATACTGATCCAACCTTTACTCATGAACGGCCTATACCTCTCGTTCACTAAATTCGCTCTCTGTGGTTTGTCTCGGAACACATTAGTATATTTACTTCCGGGGTCACACATGGCCAGGGTCACAACTCTCTTGCCCTGCCGACAATCTCGCATCACGTGACCCAATCCGTTACAATTGTAACATCTCATCTGGGAAAAGTCTCTTCTATATGTACCCGAGTAGCTCTGACTCTGCCCACTCGTATTGGAGTTCCTCGTGCCAGACGTACTACTCGTACTCTGTGGAGCTTTACTGGACTCTTGATTTCCTGGATAACGATCAGTTTCTCGTTTTGCTCCTCCATCTTCACTTTCAGACGAAGTGCGCGACCTACTCTTCTGAGTTTTAGGGTACTTACTTTTATCTGCCCATTTATCAAAATTTTTCTCACCCCAGACTCTTCTGGGTCTCTCATAATTTCTTCCTCCCCAGACTCCATTGGGTCTGCCATTGCTGCATCTCGCCTCACTTCTCACTCTGTTCTCCCTTAAGCTCTTGTATGCTTCAGTAATCATATCCGCCCTATCTGCGGCATCTTTCACCTCCATTATCCCTGTTTCTTGGATCTTGAACTTTGTTTCGGGATGCATCATCTCCAAGAACTTCTCCATGACCATCAGTTGCTTCAGGTCAGCGTAAGATCCAACTCCAGCAGCCTCAATCCACTTCTGGAATCGTCTTTCCAGATCCCTTGCTGTCTCAGCAAACGTACATGCTCCAACTTTCACCATCTCTCTGAAACGCTTTCTATAAGCTTCTGGGGTTAACTGAAACGAGCGCAATATGCTGCTCTTTACCGTGGCATAATCCTGGCACTCTTCCAGTGACAATTGGGTGTATGCCTCCCTGGCTGCACCGGTCAATCTTAACTGGACCAGCTGGGCCCATTCCTCCTGTGGCCACTCCTTGATGCTGGCTACTTTTTCAAAGTGCTCGAAAAAGCTCTCTGCCTCTTCGGGAACAAACAAGGGAATGTCCTTCTCCCTAACCCTAACATCTGTTGGGTGTGATACCTGGGTGGTGCTCTCTGGCAACCCATGTTCAATCCTTTGCTCAGCCAAGGTTCTATTCGCTTCTATCTGCATTTGTTTTGTTCTCTCTTTTTCTTTTTCGACTTGGGCTTTTTCTTTCTCCTGTTCCAACTCCAGTTCCCTTACTCTGGTTTTCTCTTTTTCTTTCTCCTGTTCCAACTCCAGTTCTCTTACTCTGGTTTTCTCTTTTTCTATTTCCAGTCTGGTTTTCTCTTTTTCCTTCTCGGCTTCGTTTTTCATCTGGAGTTCTAATTTCATCTTTTCCAGCTGGAACTGTCTCTCCTCACGCTGTTGTTGGATCTGGAGCTCTAACTGGAATCTCTCCAAGCTCCTATTTCGGCTACTCCTACTACTGCGGCTACTCTTGCTGCTCCTACTCGATCCCTGGGATCTCACTTCATCCTGCCCATCATCCTCCTTTCCACTTTCAGCACCTTTCTGGGCTCCTTGTTCTGCCGCTTCATTTTTGGCTCTTAACTGCCTCAGGATCTCATCCTTCATCCCAGCTACTTTAGATGCTTTCAACCTGATGCCACATTTTTCTGCTATTTGTTTCAATTGATCCCTTGTGCAACCTTCCAAGTCCTCAGGCTTGCCTGACTCCACAAACGCTTGCACCTTATCCATCTTTGTCCTGTGAGTCTTCCCAAGAGAAAATATACACCTGCGTTCACACAGTTTATCTATTTCAGCAAGGGTGTACAAATCCACTCTTGGACAGGGTGTGGGTGTGTCAGTTCACTCTCCCGGACACAGGCCCCCAATTTTATTATAGACTGTGGGTTGGTTGGTGTTGTCGTCGTCGATCCTTCTCTATGGACAACCCAACCCACAACTCGGCAGAGTGCTTATACTAGGAGATCACCCTTGGCGCTTCTGGCTCTTGGAGAGGGGCTCAGCGTCACACGTTTAGGGGATGCGGCTCCAACACTTAGCCTCGTTGTCACGTGCACACACCCACTCGAGCCGCTGTGACTCCCCACTCTCTCCTTATGAGATATGATCTCCTCAATCCCCTATGACTTACTAGTATTACCTCTTACCCTGTCCACAGCAGTGGTTCTTGGTTCTTTCTCTTTCTCTCTCCTTCTTCACTACTTCCTGGGAAGCCTCACTAGGACAAGGGCAAACACCAGCAAATTGTGACACATTTACTGAACAAAGCACATACACGATACATACACACATATAATAATAATGAATCCTATACTCTATAATATCACAATCAGGTTGCACTCCAATACCATCAGAACTCTATTATCAGCTTATCAAGTGGTATCCTATCTCCTGGTTCACCACCTGATACTATTAACCTCCTCAAGTTGATCAAGCCTACATACACTGTGGCACTATCAGCAAGATAATGTATATATAGAAAATCAGCATTTGAATGCAATAACATATATCAGTATAAATGTTCATTGATACACAACAATGATTAATCGATCACTGTCAGTCCTCGAGCACATACATCTGTAGGTAATCAAGCCTACGACTGCAACTCTAAGCTTCAGAATAAATCACTCCTTGACATAAGAATGCAAACAGTCACTCACCTCTCACTGCGTCTTGCACGCTAATGACAACCAAACACTATCAACTCCCTATAAGTAATCCACCAGAACTTCCCCTTCCACCTCTGGAAGTTCACAGCCCTAATATCCTTAGGTTCTTCCGGGCTTCACTACCAGGATCCTCTGCAGCTCCTCCAGGCTGCTATCATGAAGTTTCCCTGAGCAACTATGGTGCTCTACTACTTCTGCTGGGTTCCTCCACAGCTCCTTGGCTGCCACACCATGAAGTTTCCCCGAGCAACTGTGGTGCTTCTCCACCTCTACAGAAGCACGTGACACTCCTCTTCACTGCTGCTTCTCCCCACAGCTCGAGGTCCTCTGCTCCACTACCTTGGAATCTCATCAGCTACTTCATCTGCTGGCTTCGAAGTTCTCAGCAACTTCTTCCCCAAAAGACAAACCTGCAACCCATCGACGTTCCAATAAAATGTTCCCCTTTAACACATAAACAAAAAATATTCACACAATATGTTTGCCTCAAACCTCTATCTGTCCTCTACATACAGTGAGAGTGGACTCCCCCGTTTTGGGCGGGTCCATACTCCACCTCGCCTGGCGGCGGTCCTCACTCGCTGGGAGGGTCTTCCTCCATCCGGAGCCAGGCTCCCTCAGTCGTCCGCCAGAGCTCAGAGGGGACGGACGTCGCTCCGTGCTCCTCCCTCTTCACTCTCCTATTTCAGGCCTTCTGCCTTATTAAAACATGTCTAACCTATAAATAAACATTGCTACCGTCGCTGGGCACACGACCAACTACAAACAATCACTATGAACTGGCGTATATCGTGCTTACCACAGATTAACTGATCGAGGGCGCTTTCCCTCTGACGGCGTCTGGTCAGGGCGCTCCACACAGCCCACAATAATGCTTCTGGGCGATTTAATATCTGCTCGTCGACCAGGACTTGAGACCACAACGTTCCCAGCTCGATTCCACAGCTGGTACGTCTACACACTTCTCTTCTCTTCGAGATATATCACTAGGGGTTCCCTTCTGGCGGGAGCTCAACGGAGCGCGGCTTCCCCTTGCGATGTCTGGCACTCAAGTGAGGTCAAGGTCCTCCAGAAGCGAGCCTCACGCCTCCAGCAAAATGTCCACATCTCCTAGCCAGTCATTTATCTATTTCCTTACTTACTGCCCATAATCTTAAATTGTTTTACATATCCAACCAGCCATTTTTCATATGGGTTATCACCTCAATATTTGCTAGACCTTCTAGTCAGGTCAGGCTTGCTGAATAACTCTCAAGAAGGGAGACTCGTTTCTCCTGCAGGCTGAGATCATAACAGAGAGAGAGAGAAAGAGAGAGAGAGAGAGAGGAGAGAGAGAGAGGAGAGAGAGAGAGAGAGAGAGAGAGAGAGAGAGAGAGAGAGAGAGAGAGAGAGAGAGAGAGAGAGAGAGAGAGAGAGAGAGAGAGAGAGAGAGAGAGAGAGAGAGAGAGAGAGAGAGAGAAAGAGAGAGAGAGAGAGAGAGAGAGAGAGAGAGAGAGAGAGAGAGAGAGAGAGAGAGAGAGAGAGAGAGAGAGAGAGAGAGAGAGAGAGAGAGAGAGAGAGAGAGAGAGAGAGAGAGGGAGAGAGGGAGAGAGGGAGAGAGAGAGAGAGAGAGAGAGAGAGAGAGAGAGAGAGAGAGAGAGAGAGAGAGAGAGAGAGAGAGAGAGAGAGAGAGGGAGAGGGAGAGGGAGAGGGAGAGAGTAGGGAGGGGTGAGAGAGAGAGGGTGAGAGAGAGAGGGGGAGAGTGTTAGTATGGGGGATGTGGGGGAGTGGGGGGTGGTAGGGGACGGAGATGGTGACCAGGTCAGGTGTGTGTGTGTGCTGTATTTGCGCTCAGTCGTGGGTAGGGGAAGTGGAAGTAGGGGGAGTATATTGGGTTAGTGATATGGGGGGTAAGAGAGGGGATGGAGTATAGCGAGGTCTTATCACCTTTCCACAAAAGGTGTTAATCCTTTCTCCCCTGACTGAACGTTTGTGCATGTGTGTGTGTGTTTTTGCATGTGCATGCGTGTGTGCGTGCATATGTATGTGGACGTGCGTGCGTGTGTCACGAGTTCCCGTAAGTGTTAATCTCTACCTAAAATAAGCCACTTTGAGATTCTAAATATATATGATATCCTGAACAAGAACTTGATAATATTTTACCTCACTCTGTACACGTGATTAATTGACCAGAGAGGGGTACCTACCAGTCAGCCTCCCGCTCATAATACTAGATGAGTAATGACGATGCATGGATGACGATGGTGATCCGTCGTCGCCTCCCACGTGGTGATTCACTAAGTTCTAGTAGATTGATGATGGCGGTTCTTCTCTATCTAACACAAAGCTCTGGAGTCAGTCACTGTATCGTTGTGTTACAGTTCACTAATTTACTGTACCACTTATCACTGGAGCCCAAATGTTAACCCAAATATAAACAAAGCCTCGTGGGCCCTCCCACGTGGCCTGTCTGGTGAATTCACTGTTTAACACAAAGCTCTAGTGATAGCACAATATTTTTCTTTCCTATTCGCGGCGGTTATACACTGTTGTGATACCCCAAGATATGTGATCCGTCACTGTAGCCTTAATTAACCCAAAAATATTGGCGTTTATCGTAGCGCGCGACCCGCACCCTGACCCCGCGCTACTACTACTACTATTTTTTTCCCAACACCACACACACACACCAGGAAGCAACCTGTGATAGCTGACTAACTCCCAGGTACCTATCTACCCAGGTATGTGTGTGAGTGTGTGTATGTGTACTCACCTAGTTGTGCTTGCGGGGGTTGAGCTCTGCTCTTTTGGCACGCCTCTCAACTGTCAATCAACTGTTTCTACTACTACTACTGTTTTTTTTTACCACACACACACATAGACCCCTGGAAACAGCCCGTGGCAGCTGACTAACTCCCAGGTACCTATTTACTGCTTGGTAGTAGGGTGAAAGAAACTCTGCCCATCGTTTCTCGCCAGCGCCCGGGATCGAACCCGGAACCACAGGATCACGTGTCCAGGGTGCTGTCTGCTCGGCCACCGGCTTCCCCAGGGAGTGTGTGTGTGTACTTACCTAATTGTGCTTGCAAGGGTTGAGCTCTGGCTCTTTAGTCCCGCCTCTCAACTGTCAATCAACTAATGTACAGGTTCCTGAGCCTATTGGGCTCTATCATATCTACACTTGAAGCTATCTATGGAATCAGCCTCCACCACATCACTTCCTAATGCATTCCATTTGTCTACTACTCTGACACTGAAAAAATTATTTCTAACGTCACTATGGCTCATTTGGGCACTCAATTTCCACTTGTATCCCCTAGTGTATGTTCCCCTTGTGGTAAATAGTCTGTCTTTATCTACTCTATTAATTCCTTTGAAAATCTTGTATGTGGTGATCATGTCCCTTCTAACTCTTCTGCCTCCCAGTGACGTGAGGGGTTAATTCCCGTAGTCTCTCCTCGTAGCTCATACCCCTCAGTTTGGGTACTAGTCTGGTGGTAAACCTTTGAACCTTTTCCAGAGTAGTCTTATGCTTGATTAGATATGGCCTCCATGCTGGAGTCGTAAACTCCAGGATTGGTCTGACATATGTGGTATACAAACTTCTGAAAGATTCATTACACAAGTTTCTAATGTCCGTTCTTATGTTAGCCAACCTGGCATATGCCGCTGAAGTTATCCTATTGATTTTTTTTTTTGCAGGAATATTTCTGCGCGGGCCTTAAGCCTCTGGCTGGACTACTAAGTGTTGCTTGTTTCTGTTTTACTTGGGCGGAGTATGAGTATTTATGACTCGTATTGTCGCTTCAGTAAGATTTTGCCATATGTGTTTAACAACTTCTGCTCTGTTAAATCTAAGTTGAAATCTTAATGGGTTTGTAACTGTGCACTGTGTTAGATAATGTTCCAGTGGTCTGTCGGGAATTTCTCCACAGTGCCCTAATTGATATGATCTTCAGGGGGGCAGATCTGGCGTGATGTGAACCCCCAGGTCTTTGTCTCTCTCTCTGACTCTTGAAGTACTTCATCTCCCAAATGATACCTTGTATCTGGTCTCCTGCTCCCAACACCTATCTTCATTGCTTTGGTTAATCTCTAACAACCATTTGTTCGACCATTTCTGCAGCTTTTCCAGGTCTTCTTGAATCCTCAAGCTGTCCTCCTTTATCTTAATCCTTCTCATAATTTTGGCGTCGTCAGCAAACATTGAGAGGAATGAGTTGATACCCTACATATACACTTGCGTATATCAGAAACAGGATAGGTCCGAGAAAAGAGCCGTGTGTGAGTCCACTGGTGACTTCACGCCAATTTGAGGTCTCACCCCTTACTGTAACTCTCTGCTTCCTATTGCTTAGGTACTCCCTTATCCACCGGAACGCCCTACCAGTTACTCCTGCCTGTTTCTTCAGCTAATGCATCAGCCTTTTATGGGGTACTGTGTCAAAGGTTTTCCGACAGCCCCCAAAAAATGCAAGGCAAGATTTACCTTCCCTGAACCCATGTTGATGGGCTGTCACAAAGTCTCGTCTCTCCTGAAGTGTTAATAGGTTTTTCTCACGATCTTCTCCATCACCTTGCATGGTATACAAGTTAAGGACACTGGGCTGTAGTTCATTGCCTCTTGTCTGTCACTCTTTTTGTATATTTTGACTACATTAGCCATTTTCCATATTTCTGGAAGGTCTCCCTTTTTCATTGATCTTCTATATATGCACTATGGAGAGTGGCAAGTAAAGTGCTCCTGCACACTCTTTCAATACCCATGAGGAGATTCCGTTCGGGCCAACAGCCTTTCTCATGTCCAGATCCAACAGGTGCCTATTGATTTCATCTCTTGTAATTTCGAACCCTTCCAAGACCACCTGGTTTACTGCCACCTCTCCTAGCGCAGTGCCCTCTCTTTGTTCTATTGTGAACCCTTCCTGGAGGCTCTTGTTGAATTCTTCACACACCTCTTCCTCATTCTCTGTGTACCTGTCCTTACCCGTTCTAAGTTTCATCACCTGTTCCTTCACTGTTGTTTTCCTCCTAATGTAACTGTGGAATAGCTTAGGTTCGGTCTTTAGCTTTGTTTGCTATATCATTTTCAAACTTTTTCTCAGCTGCTCTTCCCACACTGACATACTCGTTCCTGGTTCTCTGGCATCTCTCTCTGCTTTCTGGTGTTCTGTTATTTCGGAAGTTCTCCATGACATTTTGTTCAGTTCCTTTGCCCTATTAAACCACGGATTTTTGAATTTCAATTCTAGAAAACAAAAACCTTACTTTAAATACCAAGACCCCAGGTCAGATGTTGTGACCTTGTCTCAAGGAGAGAACTGTCTTGCCTTGCTGCTGCCCCAAGGCACACTCACTGAAACTTTCCTCCAAAGCTGAGAGGCTGATCTTGACTTAGTTGTTAATCTACTTTTCAATGACAATTAACCACATTAGATTCGTATTGACTGGTCACTTTAATTTAAGGAGATTGGATTCCTATTCAAAATGAATGGTAATTACACAGGTACTTGAACTCGATCAGTTTGAATGAATTAATAAACAAGGTGGTCGATAGCATTTCTTATCCCTACCGCGGAGGCTGTACTGAGGCTAGTGTGTGTGTTCCGAGGCTACTAAACTATAGTCCCCATTTCTACTAATCCTCCGGCGGAGGCTGTACTGAGGCTAGTGTGTGTGTTCCGAGTCCACCAAACTATAGTCCCCATTTCTACTCGACTCATTTCCACTTGGCCGGAAGAGGAGAGTTGATTCTTTACTCTAAAATGATGTTAAATTGGATAGGTCCTTAAGCAAGGTTGATTATTCATTATAATACTGAGTAATACAACAATTATTCTATTTTTTAATAGTTAATGTATTAATTGCCGTTACGTTACTCTAAGATGACTCACTGCGCATCTTTGCCAGCTCTACATGTATCAATACTATGAATTATATACCCAGGTCGGTACACCACATCCTTGTTGTTATAATTCTTTATGAGTTATTTATAAATAGCTACAGGGAGGGTCCAGACTCTTTTTCTAAGTGAAAGTAATTCGTGGGGCTACACACACTATCTTCACTATAAACATCTTCACTACACACACTGTCTTCACTATACCTACTATCTTCACTGCAACCATCTTCACTACACACTATATCCTCACTGTAACCATCTTCACTACACACACATTATCTTCACTGTTGCCATCTTCACTACACACATTATATCTTCACTACACACACTATATCTTTACTGTAACCATCTTCACTACACACACTATATCTTTACTGTAACCATCTTCACTACACACACTATATCTTCACTGTAAACATCTTCACTACACACACACTATCTTCACTTTAACCATCTTCCCTACACACACAATCATCACTGCAACCATCTTCACTACTGTGACGGTGTCCCACCTTATGTCTTCCCTATGCCGGCATAAAGAGTCATATCTCTTCACCCTGAACGTTCTCTGATGCTCAGCGAACATTTTGATATATAGGAAGGTGTGGAGAGTTAACGTGGTGGCAGTGAATTTGCCGATTTAGTTTAGTTTTACAAGTGGCTTACACCCTTTTGGTGTTACAAAATGGCGCTGAGGCATTCCGCTTCCTGCTAAAGGAGCGTGACGCCTGTCGGCTGATGATTGGCCAGGTAGGATCACTTGACGAGATTGACCAATGGCGAGGAGCCCTCGGGCGGTATGACGTCACAGGGCGGAGGGATCTGGGTGGTCCGGTGTCCTGCGGCTGGCAGTGTGTCACGGCCTGTCATCGAGAGTGTACACGCTCAAATGAGCTCCCAATTTGGAGGCTAGGAAGCCCCAACCAGTGAACCCAAGCAGCCGCATCGATACTGCAGACATCGTGGGAGATTATCTAACTCCTCGGACTCGCTGGCGGCGCCATTGCTAGCTGGCCGCACACGGATTTGTTCCCAGAAAAAACTCACGATTCTGAGCACCCATCAGCTCCATTCATCGAGGTTTTGTGAGGAAAAATACATCAGTACTCCAAGACCCAGACAATATCTTGTTTTGAAGGAAACAATTCCAATTTCGTCTACAATTGACGGAGAAACAACGTTGTTGATTACCTGCTGCCCAGCTGACTGGTATTCTGCGCTACCCAGTACGCATGCGACCCAAACTCTCGTACCGCACTTTTTTTTTTTTGAGGACCGTATCACTGACCAGGTCACTTAGAGTCCTACCCTGAAGGGCGAGGCAATACCCTGCGGGCAGCGCCACAAGGGGGGCACCTTAGAAGGTGTACTGAGCCTGACAGGGAAAGGTAGACCAAACAGCTCATTTAGGTGTTAGGTATCCCTGATTCCACCTGGGGGGAATCATTCTACGACCTCCATTGGAGGGGAATGAATTTCTCCAGGTCTAGGAGTGTCTCAGGCATTAGGTAGGGCAGTGATTCGGTTCTCACTACGTGGAGAGAGTCATGGAGAAGGCTAAGAGAAAGAGGAAATGGAGACAGCTTTCAGACGAGGAGGGACGGTGGATCGAAGTGCAGCAGGCACCGAAAAAAACTGCTATCGAGGTTTCACCACTTGCTTCTACCAGCAAGACAGCAGACGTAATGGACCTAGAGAAGACAGCATCAGTCTCACACCAGCCAGTGTCAGACAATGCTTCTCTGTCCACAACGCAGCCACAGGACGACAGTATGAGACAGGAGAGGACACCACCAGTCTCACACCAGCCACTGTACCTCTCTCCACAGCCCAGCCACAGGACGACAGTATGAGACAGGAGAGGACAGCACCAGTCACACACCAGCGAGTGTCAGACAATGTACCTCTCTCCACATCCCAGCCAAAGGACAACAGTATGAGACAGGAGAGGATACCATCAACCTCACACCAGACATCGCCAGACTCTGCACAGCTTCCAAAATTCAAGATAATGCAGACAGACCACTTTCCTACAGCATATGGAGTAGTAACGGCAATGGAAAAAGAACAACCAGAGCTCAAACTTTCCATTACAGTCAACCTGAAAGGAGAAATAATAATAACACCACAAGACCAACAGACTGCAAATTACTTAGAAAAAGTAAGAGTCCTGCAAGGGAAACCTGTATGCTTGGAAAAGTTGGACCCTTCAGAAAGACGCACACGAGTCGTGCTTTTGGGATATCCAATCGACTTTCCCCTGGATCCAGTACTAGAACATAGGCAAATCCTGAATGCGGAACGATGCCGCACAAAAGTGGACAAGGCAGCGACACGTCAGGTTCTGGTGACCGTCATGGGACATGTGCCAGAAACATTCAGTCTTGGAAATTGGGGAACATACCGACAGAGACCATATGTCCCAGAACCCCTGCGCTGCTTCTGGTGTCAGAAATATGGCCACCATCAATCACGCTGCACCGGACAGGAGAGATGCGGAGTGTGCAGACTGAGACATCCAACCAAAGACTGCATAGCCAAGCACAAGGCAAACCAGGCCACAACAGCCAAATGTCCAAATTGTGGAGGCAAACATCATGCCTGGAACACAACCTGCTCTGCACGGAAATAAAAAGTGCAGACAGCTCAGGCCAGGATAAACACACAGACCAGCACCACATACACCAACACCAACGTCTGGAACACTCGTACACAGCCACAACAGACACTCACTCACACAGAGCAAAACTTCCCGAATCTATTAATTCCAAATCAGAAAATACACAAAAGTGCTGCAGAAATACAGCAAATGCAAAAGAGCAAAAAACAATTACTTTCGGAATCAACACAACAGATATACAGTTTTACCGAGGTCCAGCTGAAAAACATCGTGAAGATCATGGCAGAGACCATTATCAATTGCCTACAGATGACGCAGAACGCCTCACAGCAACAGACTCAAGAAATCACTTGTGTGATAATGGACAAGATCGTGCAGCAGACCACAGTTACACAACACATAGACAGTCTGAGACAAGACGGAGCACAAGAGGACAAACAACGCAACATGGACATACAGACTACCAACAACAGTCGGGTAGTCAAGACACCAGAACATCAACATTTACAAAAGCAACTGCAAGAAGCAGTGACCACCCAAGATCAACAGAATCTTACAACACAAGAGACAGACAACCACAGCCAATGCAGTCTGATATGCAACAACACCAACAAAGACGTATTGAACAGCAGAGATGCACAGGTTCCGACAACACAAGAAACAGCCACGAGCAATCAATGCAGTCCGACATGCAGCAATACCAACAACAAAGTGATGGACCACAGTTATGCACAGATTCCAACAATGCCGGGGATGACCACGAACAATCAATGCAGTCCGATTTGCAGCGACACGACTTGCGAGGTGGAGAATATAGAGGTCGATCCCGAAGAGGAGTTCTGGTAGAACAGGCAACACCAACCGAAACCGTCGTCTGGCCATTACGAATACTGCAGTGGAACATACAAGATCTTGGAAATAAAAACCACACACTTCAGGAGGCTGCAATCAGCACGAAAGCAGATATAATCGTTTTGGTAGAAACTCTTTTCCCAGCCACGAAATCCTTCAGATTAGCTGGATATCAGCACTATGTTATACCGTATGAGCAGGGGAGACAAAGAGGAATAATGACCCTAGTCAGGAACACAATACCTAGCAAGAAAATAGACCCAGTTTCATGTGGGGATGGAGTAGAGGTATTAGCAGTAACAGTGAATATGGCTAATATTGAGCTCCTCATATACAACGTTTACAAGCCCCCAAGACGTAAACTAAAAGCAGAGGCAGTTCTTGCCTTGGCCACGCAGGAAAATGTAATTATTGCTGGGGATTTTAATGCTCATTATCAAGAGTTAGGTGCGTACACCTACAACAGTTAGGTGTTAGTACACTTCTCAACACTGGGGAACCCACTCTAGAAAATTTCCCACTGAAAAATATATTTTGAGTTATAAAAATAACAGATTTTCTCATGCCGTCCCTTAGTAAATATATCACTTACTATTTTAGAGTTTGTAGATTCAACATACAAGTCATCATAAACAACTAATATATGAGATGTGTCCTCTGGATCACGGTCGTCTAAAGGGTTTACAATTTCAGAGTAAAAAGATATCTTATGTCTAATGAGTGGATTAGTTCTCAGCTCTTTATACCCACTTCCACAGATAATTATTTTAGCTAAGTTCTGCTGATATTTCTCTATCATTTTAGCACATAAATAGCTCTTCACACTATTTAAAAATCCAGCAATAATAATTCTTGATGGTTCACTAAATATATTAAACTGGATTTCAGTAATAACTTTTTTCTGCCCTTCCATGATGCTGGGATTCAATAGACTAACTACAAATATATAATGAAAGGAGTATTTAAACGAAATGTACATTTGAGTTTTTTATTTTTAAATGATAACATAGCCAATAAATCATAGACATTTGAATATAGCCATAGCCATTTAAACATATCCAATACAGTAACAAATCATAGTCATAGCCAATACAATATCAAATATCATAGACATTAAATCATAGTCATAGCCAATACAATATCAAATATCATAGACATTAAATCATAGTCATAGACAATACAGTATCAAAATAAATCATAGACATTAAATCATAGTCATAGACAATACAGTATCAAAATAAATCATAGCCATTAAATCATAGACATTTTCATATCCAATACAGTAACAAAATCGTAGTCATAGACAATACAATATCAAAATATCATAGATATTAAATCATAGACATAGTATTTTCATATCCAATACAGTAACAAATCATAGCCATTAAATCATAGACATAACATAGTCAATAAATGATAGCCATAGGCATTTGAACTTAGCCAATACAGTATCAAATCATAGACTTTAAATCATAGACATTTTCATATCAAATACAGTAACAAATCATAACTAATACAGTAACAAAATAACATAGATATTTGAATATAGTTATAGATAATACATAGACAATACAGTAACATAGACTTAGTTGTTATTAGGGAATAATTGCTGAGCGACTCTATCCCGCTTTTCCCAAAGATTAAAAATGGGGAATATTGGACGTTTTGGTTGGGGATTATCTACAATTACTGGATCCTCTACCTGCACCTCTTCCTGTACCTCACGCTCTGGAATGTCTGGGTGACCGTAAGCTAATGACTCTGTGGGACTAATGAGGTACCTCTTGTCATTAAAAGCTGACAGACCGTGCTTAGTGGTTTTACACATGCATATCTGTCTGTTAACATTACGAATGGATCGGGATACAAAATTAAAAGTTGTATTTGTCGCTAATGTGTTCTGAAAAGATGCATGTGTTATTTTCTTTTGTTGGTGATAAGGAATCCCTTTACATTTTGTGACGATAATCTCTTTCAAGAGCCTGCTCTTCCCTTCAAAGTACGTAACAACAACAGATAATATAGAAGATATATCCAGCTAGTATCTCCAAAACATTTTGCCCAGAGAGCAAAACGTATCCAGCACACCGGCACACCTGCTCGCCACCGCCACCGTAAACCGGCAAACTGCTTGTCCATTGCCTGCCTGTCGCTGATTGGCTGGTGTCCCGTCACACCTGCCCTCCACCCTCCGCCACAAGTTGATGTCTGGGCTGCAGTGGCCCAGAATAGTCAGAATATCCCAGTGCTCCTTGCAGTTGACATCTCTCGTTGGTAGACTAAGCCTTGGCTTTCGTGTACTAAGGGAGGTGGCAGCTCGAAGCCAATATTCCAGCATTATTATTATTTATTTTGCTATAACTCACTTGTCTTAACGTAACTTTTCATTTGCCAGTGATTATTCTTATTATTTTGTTTGTTGACTTGCCTTGTATATTTTATGCTTAATTTTATTCATGTCTTGCTTTTCTAACGTAATTAAAATTTCATTGTTAAATTTACTTGTGTTTTGTGTGTCTTCCCATTACCTTACCACAGACGAAAGTTCCAGCTTTTTCTCTTTTTTTTTCTTTAACCCTTACACTGCGCATGGCGTATATATACGCCCTGAGTAACATGTCCCATGGTGCGCATGGCGTATTTATACGCCATAGGGTGCCAGGCCTGATTCAAATGGCCCGCGGCTACACGGGGTTCACAGTAGCTTCCTCAGAGCTCTTGTAAACAGATGCCATTTAAAAAAAAAATCGTGGGCAATATTCTCAGGTGTGAGAGGCACAGTACTGTTGGAGCAACCAAGGCCGGCGCACGCAGCATGAGCGAACAGCATTGATGTTCAGCTTGTGACCACAGCATCGCCGAAAAATGTCAAAATAAGTATATAATTGTTATTATTTAGCGATGACAATATTACAGATGACCCATGACTGTGATATAAATAACCAGGGTTGTGATAATAGCAGGATTGTTGTAATAATTAGCGCTGTGGGAGGAGTGATGCTGAGAGACGGAGGGAGACAGCATCGTTTACTGACTGTGTGGCCACCTGTTATTGTTTGCATTCACCATACCAGGTCAGTGGTTCTCTATGGTGAACACAAATGTAGATACTTATATATAATGTGTGTATTAGTGTAATAACAGCAAAAGGATTATGCTGGGAGGAGCCATATGGGTGACGGAGGTGACGTCGTCTGCATGATTTGTCTAGCTGTTTAGAGGGTGGCCACTATGCTCTTTAGGCGCACTACAAGCTTAGGTATACAGTTACGGTGCATAAAACATGTATATATTTATATATAATATGTGTACATAAGGTAATAACACTGCAAAAGGTATTGTTGGGGGAGAAAGTTTAGTGCGTGTGACCTTGAAAGAGTGAGGGAGCCGCCAGCCGCCATCTGTGTATAGCGACGACTCTTAGTGCCTGAACTAACTATATCAGCTTAGCTGCACAGTTGTGGTGAACAAAATATATACATACTTATATATAACGTCTGTGTGTTAGTGTAATAACACCACAAATGGTATTGTTGGGGGAGAAAGTTTAGTGCGTGTGACCTTGAATGAGTGAGGGAGCCGCCATCTGTGTATAGCGACGACTCTTAGTGCCTGAACTAACTATATCAGCTTAGCTGTACAGTTGTGGTAAACAAAATATATACATACTTATATATAACGTCTGTATATAGTGTAATAACACGACAACTGGTATTGTTGGGGGAGAAAGTTTAGTGCGTGTGTTGAGGGAGTGGCAGCGAGTGGCTAGCTGGTGTGTGGCAGTAACTCCTCGTTGCTTTTCGACTCTCAATACCAACTTAGTGGTTCGTTATGGTGACCAAAACATGCCAATACTTATATATAACCTGTGTATAGAGTGTAATAGCAGCAAAAATATTTGTTTATAGTTTTATAAATATAATAATTGAATCACTAATATGCACATCATACTTTTGAGTATAGCGATTATTAACCACTTTTATTATATAAATATATTACAATACACGCTATTGAATAATATTACTGCAAAAAAACTAAGAAAAAATCAATCGGAGACATTGAAACAATTAGGTAATAATATCTTTGTGGCAACTCCCATCTGTCAACGTGGGTGACGCTGACCGGGTCTGACGACCGCTCAGTCAATGCCCACTTTTTGCCAGACTTCCTCGGTCAATTGCGCCCAAAATATGTCACCTACGATTTTTTTTATTTTTTTCGTGCTCAGGGGACACAAATTAACATGTTTAGAAGACGAAAAAAAAATTTTGAATTTTTTTTTTTTCTTGCGCACAGGGGTGTAAATGTCCCAAGGACCCCTGAGCAGTGTAAGGGTTAATGTGACGAGGCCCTGCCCCTAGCTTTTGAAACAGCCGAACACCAACGCTTTACCGTCACAATTTACATAAATGTTCATTATCAAGGGTTAGGAGAGAATAAGTTTAGGCTTGAGTGCAATCAATTCAGTTATAATTTTCTGCTTTACTTCTGACTTGAGGAGTCCTAGTTCACCTTTGCGAGTAGCAGAATACATGGGATGATCTTTGTCAAAATTACTGAAATTCATATAATCTACTAGAGGAGCTTTTGTCATTTCCTGGAAGGCATCTTTACAGGCAAGAGTGAATATGAATGAGTCTGTATCCGTATAAATTAGTCTAGCTCTCTCCCCATATTAGGCTTTAACTACATTATACCAGAACTCATATAAACGCCTCTTGGCTATCTGCAAAATCTGATATCCCATGTAAGAAGGAGTGGTAACTTTATGGATGTCTTTCATTACTGTACAGAGAACCCTATCTGGACCTAAAGAGATAGCTCGTTTATACAAAGGTTTTCTTGCATGAGTTAAGAAAGAATGTTTTGTCGTTACTAGATGGTGGGTATTAGCATATCTAGAAATACTGGTCATTGATTTCCCGTATAGACTATTACTTATGAGTTTAAAGGCTTTTCCTTTAACTTCACAGGTAGTATTGGCTCGTTCTCGAATGTTGGTTGAAATAAAATCTTTTAAATAGGGAGCCTGTTTAAATTCATAGATTGTTTTTACTCGTTCAACTTCTAGTCCTAGTTTTAATAGCAATTGCAGGAAATCAAGGCTTACTAAGTAGTTGTTTTGGGGCAAGTGGGATGCAATAACTTTAGTATTTTTAGGTGGGAGCTTACGTTTTTCATCGTTAAGGGTTTTCTTACTGTACTCTGACAAAAACTCCTCAGTTATATTAGTATGAGACAGTACAAGGGGCAGATCATCAGTATACCTCACTACCTCGGGAGATACATGTTTCGTATCGCATAAATTCCAATAGCCTTTGTCTTGATCACAAGGGATATGTTGTAACCCTTGCCCTAATAAGGTATCCCGCTCAAGGTCAGTTAATTGTCTAATCCCTCCCTGGGGAAGTAACTCAGCCATGCACGCTGCATATAGGCTGTTGAAGTCAAGGTACAAAATGTGAGTATCGTCATCAGAGCTAGGGTTAGATGTAGTGTGCTCGTTAACAGCCTGTGTAAATTGTCTTATGGAAGATGTGAACCCCCTCTAAGATTCCTTCTCAAATCATATACATCCTCATCATACACATAGTCAAGTACAACTTTAGATTTAAATAAGAATGCGTCCCATGCGTAACTAGGAAGTGATACATAGAAAACAATATCTAGTTCATAAATTTCTTTCAGTGATGTGCACCAAAGTGTAAATATATCAACTAACATTCCTACGTCAACTTTTAAATATAACATGAGGTAATCCTTGATGTTTGTACAGTTCCCTAAATTAAATACTTTAAGAGCATTGTTATAATCTTTTTCAGACAGTGGAGCGTCATGTAAAACATTGTAAAACTTATCTCGTGACGGGAGCTGAGGTTCGTCTAACACGTCCCTGAAAGAAATATAATCAAAACATAGGCTTTGTTTACCTTTAATTAACAGAGCTTTAGCCTCATTGGATACGCCATTTAGTATGTGTTCAGTATACTTGGTGGGTTTCTTACTGGCAACGTGCTCGCTCGCTAAGGTTCCTAATGACCCATTAAGGAGAGCTAGGCTATCTAGGAGTTTAAGTTCACCTATGATGACTTGCATAAATTTCAAACCTTCCTTGGTTAGAATTTCTACATCGCAGTGAGGATTTTTGGGCAGTTCTTTAAGTATAATTCCAAGATCATAGGCTGCATTATGGGAAAATGTGGTCAAGTATCTACGAGCATTTTTTCATTGTAAATTGCAACTAGCACAATAAGCACCTAAGTAATTATTTTCTTGAATAGCATGATTATGATGTCTATGTTTATCTTTCTTATTCTTGAAAGTTTGATGACACGTATTTTGTCTTTGAAACATTCTTTCCTGTTCTCTAGACAAGTTCTTAGGGAAGTTGGGGAGCTGAGCATGAATAGCTTTCCATGAGGCTTCTAGCTTTGTAATAAAATGATTAACCGCGTCTGGACCTACTTATGAATACGTTTCTACAACATTTAATTCCCTGTCTAAAATCATGTAGGCATAAGCAATGGCTTTATGCTTACATTCTACCATGCCTCGAGGATTTTGGCGATCTAAAAGGCATTCGAAATCGTAATATGCGGTGTGAGTCGGGCTATAGGTCCTACCATAATTTTTTTAAATTATTTTCTCATTAGGATTATAGAACGAAAATACTTGGGATACAGTGCATGACTCTTCGTGAGCCTGAATCTCATCTGGGGCAGCATGCAAAAGGCAAATACGGCAGAATTTATGAGAGTTAGGAATTCTATACTGATTATTGTTAATAGTCTTTGTCTTATCAATGACTTTGATAAATATGCAGAGATTCTAGCCTTCCAATAACAACAAAGGGACTTTATCGGCATACTTTTCTTGGCTTTTCCTAGCTAAACTAAGATAGTATCTGTTACTTTCATGTGTTACTGTATAAATATAAATAGAAATTTTGTTAAGCTTCTCTATTTTCTTAAGATTATCAACTGATACGGGGAATCTGATTTCATCTGCCCATACTACGAATCTTCTACACCATTGAATGCTTTTGTAACACTTTTTAACGTTATTCATAGTCCTACCTAGTGCTAAGTTTTATATGCAGCAATGCACTGAAACAAACTCTCATCTCCATCGCTTTCGGGATTGAAAATTGACTCGCTACCCTTTAATTTAGCGGGATAAGGTACATAAGATCCAAGGAGCATAGGGTGCCGAATATTCGAGAAATTAATGGCATAGCCCGACATGGAATGAATTCTTACACTTGAGTATTGGACATTTTTTAGGCAATCGTCAATTTTAGCGGACATTTCATCAACCCAAGAATTTATGAGCACTTCCACCTCTTCCTGTTTAACAGTCTGAGTTTCGCCCTAATTGAAAATACTTCGTCTAATATTTCATATTGATTGTCGGCATGATTAAGTTTTTGCAAAATTAGGCTTATGTCTGGGTAAATATGAAATGAGGGAGGGAATTCTTCCTGTATTTGTCTGAACTGATTGTCTATGTATTCTATAAAAAATTCCCTATACGTATTTATATACACACTAGGGTCAGCGTCTAAATGGCCAGGAATATAGAATGAATGTCTCGAGAATGCACCTTCGAAATGATGTATGACTTCTATCACTCGTGGAACAACATGATCTACGTTATGTACCTCTGGGGAATCTGGAGCGTTGACTTCTTCTTCTTCATCAGATTTGTCATGAACAGGGGGTTGATTGTCTTCTTCATCTGAGGAAGCCTGCAGGTTACCGTCTGGTGCATCTTCTTCTAGCTCCTGGTAAAGCTGGGGTTGACTGCGTACAGGCGTGCTCCACTCAGAGGGTTGTGTTGAATCCAGGGGCGATTCTGTAATATAATATTAGCAATGAATAAACATTAAGAGGAAAGCAAATTTGAAAACATTAAGAGGAAAACAAAGTCTAAAATAAGAGGAAAACTGAATTACAGATAAATAATAATAATACTTACGAGCTGGGATGTTGATTCCACCAAGTATGAGATTCTCTTGATCACGAATAGGAACTCCTGTAATGGAAACATTTTCTGTATGAGTACATATTACTTGTTTATACACTTGTTAAAATATACAATTATTAACTTTTTAAATTACGAAAAAATACGGTGAAAACGCACGGTTATTTATGAAGCGATGGCGTTTCGGTGGAGGTTCAATGACGTTTCTGGCTTCGGTGGGAGGTTCCTGGTTAACGGACCAACGACAGTACGGGCAGGAAGTAGAACCACGAACTGAAATAAGAATATTATATATAAATGGGATGTCTGTATGTATGTGTGTTTCAGATATATATTTCTTTGAAAGTTTATTGAATGAGCGAGAAATGCGGTACTTACAATTTGCACAATAGAGTTGTCCACAGCTAGTACAGGATACATCAAAATATCCAGGTGGAGTAGGCCCATTGCATCCTACACATTACAGTCTGCATTCTTGAAGAGCGTTGATGGACATCTCAGCTAAGCATGTTATGTATCTTGTTTGGCACACATACCCGATTTCGTTGTTGAGAGGAGATAGACACAGTGACATTATGATGGGAGCAGGCTGGGGGACCTTGTGAACGGGTTGATGATTGAATGTTGACTGAGAGTGCAGGCCTCTTTGACTTAGGCGGTCTGAGGGGCCCCTGAATGAGCGTAATAACTTTAGAGTGCCCCTGAGTGAGCGTTTTACCTGTTTTATTATTAGCGAGACTGTTTGGAGAATTCTGGGATTAATACTTGTTTATTATAAATTGTGTAAACTAACATTAGATGACTAAATAAAATATAGAATAAATAAATATGTTTTATTACCGCCTAATGAATATATATAAATTATTACGGTGGTGAACACCGACAATGACTGGCTGATGATGGGGCCGGTAATCAGGTGATGAAGGCCTCGGGGCAGGTAGCCGGCTCCAGCTTAGATAGTCTCGGAGGCAGCTTAAGTATTAAAGGTTACATTGAGACGTTTCGGTTTATTTGTGTGTAAAACTGACTGGTTTAATCAAAAGGAGCAAACATAACGATGTCAGAAAATAGCTGTAAGGACTACGAAGAAAGAACAATATGAAAGGAGAGAGGGGCACTGTAACAGGTAGAGAGAGAGAGGGGGGGGGGAGGGATGGTCCAGATATTACGGAGACACAATAAGATTATGGAGGTAACCTGAAGGCAGCGTTTGGCTCGCAGCGTAAGGTAAACACAGGTGACGCGGGAGGTTGTGAGGTAAGGGTGGGGAGGAGGGAGGGGGTGTGAGGTATGAGCAGGAGATGCAGGGGGTTGGGGAGGGAAGGCAGAGGGGGGATGGCAGGGTAATGATTCAGTTATATAGACATATACTAGTTTCTATGTATGAATCCTGCTTAAATGTATAAGGCCTAAATATCTGTTTATTCTTGGTATGATCTCTGAAAATTTGGAATTTCTCCCATAAGATCTCTTAAGGAACTTGTATGACATTATTTTCATCATAAGAACTTTTAACAAACTTCTAAAATCTCAGAAATTACTCCCTCATAAGAAATCCTTAATTCCAAATCTGTGACTAGCCAAATTCACCGGAAAAACCTGACTATCTATACGGGAATTTACAAAAAAATAAAAATTCCCGTGTGGATAGTCATCCCTACTACTCACTACCACCACCACACAACACCCACCACCACCACCACACAACACCCACCACCACACAACACCCACCACCACACAACACCCAACACCACACAACACCCAACACCACACAACACCCACCACCACCACCATACAACACCCACCACCACACAACACCCACCACCACCACCACCACACAACACCCACCCCCACACAACACCCACCACCACACAACACCCACCACCACACAACACCCACCACCATACAACACTCACCACCACCACCATACAACACCCACCACCACACAACACCCACCACCACACAACACCCACCACCACACAACACCCACCACCATACAACACTCACCACCACCACCATACAACACCCACCACCACCACAGTAGTGAAGTTGAGGACTAGAGCGACGCGCGCCATCTGCCCAGGTTGCACTCTTGAGTGCCAGCTGGGCAGGTGGCGCGTCGCTCTAGTCCTCAAGGGTTTGGGGGGATTTTCCCGGAAGTTTTGGCGCGTGTGAGCGTCCGGTGTTAGGGTATGTGGTCAGGAAAGAGGGGAGGTCATGTTGTTGGGGTGTAGGAGAGTATGTGGTAGAGTAAGAAATACAAGGATAAGAGTGGAATATGAGGAAAGAGTAGTTAGATATGTAAGTGTGTTTGGCGTAGACTTAATCCTGTGTGAAGATAATAGTTTTGATGATAGTAAGTAAGCTATGTAGAGGATGAGTGAGAGGGGAGCCAACATAGCGGATATGTTGTTTGGGGTGGGGGGAGGGGTGAGGGATGGGAGAGGATAACATTGACGTCCATTAGCTTCCCCCTTACAGGAAGCCGTAAGTGTTGAGGGGGGTAAGAGAGACAGCAGCCTCCTGCGGAAGTGGTCCATTGCTTTAATGGTTTTTCGATGTCTTCAGAGTAGACCGGAGATGTTCACCCCAGCATGGCTGTCCCTCCACTGCGGATACGTTAAGGAGGGGAGGGAGGTTCATACTCTCGCCAGCAGGGGCCCTCACCTGTCAACCATCAATCACTCCCACCCCTCATCCCCTCCTCTCCCCATACTATCAACCATTGTTCTGTGCAAAGCCTTTAGTATTATTATTCCTGTTAATATGTGTAAGCTATATCGTAACGTGACCAACATGTCAGCAACATCATCATCATTCTTTGCCCAAATAGCATTTTTTTTAAGAGCAATAAACGAGGGAAAAGTAAACACTTAATATATAAATTTATTTCTTTTATTAAACACTTAAGCGATTTACAACGATAATAATAATAATAATAATCATAATAAGACTTCTTCTTGGTGGTTTAGCTAGCAGACAGATGGGGAAAGGCTTTCATTCAGTCCATCGAACCTTCCCACCATGCTAGTCAACCAGCCAATCTGTAGAAAGGGTTTAGGTAGTAGACAGACAGATTGAGAGTCATTCATCCACTCCAACGAACCTTCCCGGCACGCTAGTCAATCAGTCAATCTGTAGAAAGGGGAAAAGGTTATAAGTTCTGTTGTTGTTGTCAATGTGGTAAACATAAATACAGACGTAATTATATTCATCATTCAATCCTAACATAAAGTATTACTCACTGCATTATCATCCTAGCCAACTTCGTCACACAGCGTTTCACAATCAGCATCAGTACCGTTTAAGCAGAATGTTTGCATACACACAGGCATTTGCATCTGAGCATAACTGAATTTCAACACTTTTTCATCATTCTTGCAAAATTTACCATATTTATATGCTTCATCAAAGTGAAGCAGGGCGGGCTCTAAGCCTAGTCTGGAAAAATGATAGGCAAAATAAACGGCGTAATTCCCACAGAAGTAACTATTCAAGGATTGAATCCTTTTCTTCATAATATATAGGGTATAGTCTTGGAAGTATGACATAAACTCTTCGAAATATCTTGAATAAGATCCTATTGCAGGATTGGCGTAGCTGTCTAGTATAACTATCTCCCTTCTACCTTCATCCCTATTTACATAGAATGTTATCCAATGCCCCATTTTATTACGAGAACCAGACTCCAGAGTGTTGATTATGAACACCACAGGTCTTTTTTTATGTATTTTTGTCAGTATTTTCCTTACGTCATCAGCTAGGAAACATCCTAGATAGTCTACCTTATCACCTAAATTACTTCTGATAGCCTCATTTATTTCCAAACAATTCATATCAGTATTTTATCCTCGCGTATCGCAAATAACGCGACGGTCCGCGTTAATGCTGATCACACCTGTTGTAGACCCGTAAACTAGAATGACTTTATTTCTAGCCACACCGCGTTTAAATTCCAAAGCGATCCGCAGATTACCACTTTTTTCAATCGGGATGGTGTCATCTATATCCTCAAGTTGTAAATTAAAGGCCAGTATGGTTCCACCATTCACATATGTGTCATAAGATAATATATTGTCTTTATCGAAGCCTAAGGCTTGTAATGCTGTGTAATACAACTTGGCGCAGTTATGAGGAAAGTCGCACCCAATATTGACAATATTAGTGCTATTCTGTGATATTAATACTTTACTAAGCTCGCAGTTTTCCAAATAAAGCGGGTTGCGATTATATGCACCAGACACCGCCTCCATATCAAGGATGATCATATATAAATGTTCTGGTATAACAGTCCCCCACGGCTGGTCCATTGTTATCGAGCGCTGACCTGTGCCCAATATATACGTTTTGTATAAAGTTTTATTAAAAGTATACGTATTAGGAGAGTTGTTCTGCACCATGGCTTTATTAACAGCTGCTAATCATTCAGGGTATGGCAATACCCGATCCACCCATAGACATGTAGACATGATATTGTATTTAAAATTGGCTTGTTCATTATCGCTGAGTATAAGCCACTTATCAGGTTGAAGTTCGAGCCGCACCCTGATGTCCACATTATCCAAAACCTATTCACTAACTGATGTGACATCCAGCATTAGTTTAAAACAAGTATTCACGCCACTCGTTTTCATATCAGTCATCCGTTGCTTCTCACCAGCCGAGGCGTTAGTGAAATAACCAGCTTCAATTTTACCAGGATCGACTCGGTTAAAAAACTGTGACAGTTTATCATAGCGGTTAGCCTTACACCCAGAAATCGTAGATAATAACTTTACATATGACCAGAATGAGAATAATGAGCTGGTTTCAACTACTGTTTCGTTTAAATACACAATAGCGGATTTGAATAGAGTTTGCGATAATCCATTCACCAACGAAACGTTTTTAGTGTCTCCTAAAGGCGTTGTTCCATCTTCTTCGGTTAGATCAATAGACAACTCCAAAGCTATAGATGATAAATCCACCAGTTGACCATTCACCCCCTTGATGATGAATTCCAGATAGGTGTCTGTAAACTTATTATTAACCCCAGAATTCACAGGTAATACATCCACCGTTTGTCTGCTGGCAAATGTTGATTCTACCAATCGAGGGGAAAATACTTTAGGAAAGGCTTCACTAACAGCAGCTGTATAGTGTTCTAATGGCACCTGGAGGCCAAGAGCGTTATATCCGGCCATGTTCGCGCTTTAGACAACACCAGCCGAGTGAGAAGAATTTATGACATCACATCATTATATTTTGCTTTAGTAAAACGTTTGATGTTTACTAATTTTTTTGTTTGTTTATTCTTTTTCTGCACTCTTCCGCCTATCATTTGCTTCCCCACTCCTTTCAATGTTTCAATTCCGCGTTTCTTAAGAGATTGTTTGAAAGTTTGTTTGTCATTATTAATGTCGTCTAGTATGTTCTGCCCCAAGCTAAGCGCAGCCGGGGCCAGAGTCCTCATGATAAAGGGCGCTGCTCGACGCGCTATCCCGCTTAAAAAGGAAAATATTCCTCCTCCACGCGTATAACGTCTACTGCTGTTGAAAATCCGTATATCATCAGTCCCCCCACCTCTAGGAGGGGTTAACAGAATGTATAATTCCTCAACAGAAGGGGGAATAAAGTGGGCACGCATTTCTCCGCTTGTTTCAGACGAATGAGGAGTGGGGGGAAAGCGTTGGTGTTATATACCTCCTGCAACGGGGCGTACATGCAAGACTGCTATGGTGCACCCACGTTCATCAAAATGTATTGGGTTACCATCTTGATCCCTAATAGTGATGCTGACGCTGTCTATCATGTTAGTGTTAAGACGCACATATAGTTTTTTATTGTTGCTGTTATCACTTCCATTTAGGGAGATTACATCCAAAATATTTACAGACTGGTTTCCATATCTAGTAGAAGAGATTCTATCGCAATAAACACACAGAATATCAACTCCTCTTCTAGGCATTGGCGGGAATAGACATGTGTTAACTACACTCGAGGCATACTGACGTTTTGCGAATATGTCATATTCTATTTCTGGAACTACGCCCAACACTTTCCCAAAAGCGGTTCCAAATGATAATGTAACTCTACTGATGTTTTTATGCCCCGTTGCAGAGCTAATATTCTCATCACTAATCACAGTAGTGAACTTGTTTCGATTGGAGGAAGAATCATATTTAATAAAATGCGTTCCATATTTAGCTGAAAATTGTTTTAATGACTTTCCTAAAAAACTCATTTTAGCATTACTTGAAAATATAGCCTCTATTTCTGTATTAATCGTGATATTAATTTCTTTTATAGTTCCAGCTAAAACATCAGATGATAATAAATGCTTTGAATGCATGTATTTCCCCTCACCCACTTTCTCATAAGTAACGCCTACACGTATATATGCCTCTGGATTATCACGCTTAATAACGTATTGTGAAGTGGGGAGGAGTAATTTTTGTAGACACATTTCATAACTCCTCCTGGGATCTAATTCTAGCTGGTTAAACATTCGATTTTGGAAAGATGCGGGGATGTTATTGGGGAATAAATGCGTATCTGATACGCTGGTGGCGTATATCATGTGAGTGTCCATCGCTCTGTCTCCTTAGACTGCTTTTTGCCTAGTGAAGCCAGCTACACATTACATGCACATTTATATACACTCACCTGTTAATATACGATCCAGGAAGCTTTCCTTTTACTGTGAGGATCAATCTTTGCAGTGGCCTTTCTCTTAACAGATGGAGCCTCATACACTGCTTGCCGTAGTATTACGGAATAAATCTCGTGGTGTAGATGTTAGTGTGAAAAACAGTTGAGCAATGGGGAGTTTATCCGGTAAAAAAACAGATTTAAGCACAGTCATTTTATGTATAATGTCGTTAATTATATGTATGCCAGATACTGGAGCCAATACATTTCCATTCAGATCCCAACGAACGATTCCAGTAGCATCATAATGGTTTAGCAAGGATCTTGCATATTCATGATCTCACACTTTCAACTTCAAATCTATTAAATGTTTTATGGAAGGGTTAGTATGCATTTGAGGAGGAGGTGGTTTGACAGTAAGATGTTGAGCAACAGCTTTCACAGTGGGGTAAGCAGGGCTGTGTGCAGCTTTCCGGTTGTCCACTATTTTACGCGGTACGAGATAAAAGGCTTTCATTTTACTTTACTTACTGAACAACCGTGTAATTAAACTAGCTGCAATTGGTAAAATAATGGATAAAATACTGCCTCTTCGTTTGCTGGTTAATATCCGTTTCTTAGTTGACACAGAAGGTTTCTTACAGGCTAGTGACCGAATAAGCAATTTATATTTTTTCTACTTTTTAACGACCTTGTCAGGCACGGGCAATTTTTTTTTTTAAAGTTATTAAAAATTTCTGATAAACAATTTTATGTGGTTTCTTCAATTTTTCAATCAACTGTTTTCTCGAGGAATACTGAAGTTTTGATAATAGTTGGATTAATTCCTTGTATTTATAAACTAAGGGCTTCTTCATTATAAATGTAATATCTCAGCAGCATCAATCCATTGATCAAATGATCGATCATAACCTGTGTACCTAACTTTATACTGGAGTTTGCCAGAGACTCTGCGTTGTCCCAATACCTTCTCAATATTAAAGGTTTGAGGTAAATGTGTGGGTGTTAATTCTTGTTTATAGAAGCCACCATCAATTTCTTCCCCATTCAGATCTTTTAGAAAGTATAAAGGGATGTGTTGTCTCCGATCAATACGTGTAACTGTAAAGATCTCTCGGGTGTTCTGCTGCTTAAACCCTTTCTTAAACTTGGAAATGCGATCAGATAGAGTGATGCGTACTGTATCACCAACACTCAATCGAGGAATGACAGTTCTCTTTGATTTGCTCGGGCTTTTATACATTAAATCAAATTGTTTGGCGTGTTCGCTGGGCGAGGATAGAGCGTGCACCTCCGTAGGTGTCTTCCCCTTCAATCCTCTGGGTGGGGTTAAATTATATGTTTTCACAATATCTGGTAGAGCCTGCATGTATTTTAAAGTGTTGTTCGCCGTCATAAACTTGTAAAGTTTACCTTTTAAAGTACGTATGAACCGCTCAGCGATTGAAGCTTTAGTCCCCTGAGAAAATACACTACATAACTGTACTTTCCTTGCTGCCAGCATTTTTTTCATAGTGGCGTTATAAAATTCTCCACCTTGATCAGAATTAATTTTGCGCACTCCCTGAGAATGAGGTGAATCTAGAATTAAAGCTAGAGCTTTACTGGTACTTTTTCCGTCCTTGGCTCGTAAGGGTACTACTTGGGCGTACCTGGAGGAAATATGTACACATACGAGTAAATATTTCACTCCGTCATTATGTTTGTCCAATAAACTCATCTCGGCCAAGTCTATAGCTTGAAATAGTCGTGGTTTAGGGCTTTACACCCGACGCCGAGGGAATTTATGTGGTTGTAAATAATGCAACGTATAGGAGTCAGAGCTTTTCAGATAGTCCTTTACATCGGCTAGAGTTATACTAGAGTTAATTAATTTGGCGGCCTTATACAACCTCTGTACCCCTCCAAGCCCCCCGCTAGATGAGGGGTCGTTATATACTCGTTCCAGTACATCTTTCTTGCTCACCATTGGTAAACTATCTCATAGGGCGGTTCGTGAACAATATTACCGCGTAATGTTATCGTAGATGGAGTGTTCGAGCCCAGATCTACCAGCAAATAGCCGTAGGGTTGGCTAATAACTTGCTTATATAACTCTACAAATTTCTTTGAATCCACTTTCCCAAATATTTGTCGTCCGAGTGTTTCAATTTGTGACAGGTCTCGTGATTTAACCAATATGAAATGAGAAGCATTTAAACTAATATTCCTCGAATATTTACCAGGAAAAAATATATTTTGAGTAATCAATATGACGGAAACCATGAAATGTCGGCCCCTAGTAAACATGTCAGATACGATTTTTGAATTCGCAGACTCTGTAAAAAGGTCATCATAGATTACTAAGATATGCGAGTCATTATCTACTCGCTCTTCCACAGGATCAATAATGGTTGAATGCTCGATCAGCTTCCCTTTAATTTGTGGATCTGATTGTAATTCAGAGTAACCTCCTCCGCATATGATTATTGAGGAGAACTTGTGTTGATACTTCCTTACAAGTTTACTGCACAAGTAGGATTTTCCGCTGTTTGAATAACCAGCAATAATAACACGAGATGGTTCTCTGAAAATATCTAGATGTTCCGCATGGATTATATCATAGGAACTATCCATGATTAATGCTTCGTTAAGACTGCTAAAAACTAAGGAACTGAGGTGGTATTTATACAAACATAGTCATTTACAGGTGTTTATTCACATATTTTATGTACAGCAACAACATTTTTAAAACTAATCATAGTTCTTACAGTTCACAAACAATAATATTAAACATTCTATTTTTAAAACTAAACATAGTTCTTACAATTCACAAACAATAATATTAAACATCATATTTTAAAACTAATCATAGTTCTTACAGTTCACAAACAATAATATTAAACATCCTATTCATTTAGTATAAATAGTTCTAGTCATATGGGGCATCCATCTTAATACTAACTAACAATTGTACAACATAAAATCTAGCGAGGGTTGAATAGTTTCTGAGCTGTAGCATCGCGTTTGCTCCAGGGACGGAATATTGGGTAGAGTCTCTGTGCTTGCTCTACTTCCTCCATAAACACTTCTTCCATCTCCTCCTCTTCTCCAACTTCTACATCCATCTCATCATCATTGTTATTGGGAATATCAGGATGACCATACGCTAGGGACTGTGTGGGGCTTAAAATGTAGCGTTCATCGTCAAATGCTGACTCTGCAGGTACTGCGACATGTACAAATCTTTCCTTGCACGTTGCGTATAGATCTCGACACATACCTGATTGAAGTGTTTGTTTCAAGAGTGTGCTGAAACGAGTCATGTGAGAGTTTCTCTTGCAGATGGTATGGTACGCCCTTACACTTACAAGTGTGCTCCCCATCATGTGTGGTGAACGAATATGTTTTAGGTCTGAGAGCAATTAACTGGTTAATAATCTTAGAGCCTATTTCAGACTTGAGCAATCCTAGTTCACCTTCTCGCGCTTTAGAGTAGGATGTATGTGTGTCATTAAAATTACTAAAATCCATACAGTCGAAGAGAGGAGACTTATTCAACTCTTCAAACACATCCTGACAGTCCAGTTTAATGATGAAAGAGTCTGTGTCTGTATACAACAGACTCGCTTTATCCCCATACGCAGGTTTGACAACATCATACCAGAACTCATAGAGTTGCCTCTTAGCAATTTGAAGTATATGATAACCGAGATACGTAGGAGTGTTGACTAGGAGAGACTTCTGCTTGATAGTACATATCACACGATCCTTACTTAACAAAAGACTCCGCTTGAAGAACGGGTTTCGAGCATGTTTCAGGAAATGTCTACGATCTGTGACCAAATAGTGTTTGTTCCCATATTTAGATACATCTGTGAGACTCTTTCCATATATAGAGTTTGATACGAGTTTGAAAGCCTTTTTTTTTATCGCACATTTGGTACTGGCACGTTCACGAACATTGGTTTCAATGAAGTCTTTAAGGTAGCTCTCCTGCTCGAATTCGTAGATGTCATGAACTTTAGCTACTTCTAATCCAATGCGCATGAGCAACTGTAACAAGTCCAGACTAACGAGGTAGTCTTTCTGAGGAAGGTGAGAAGCAATTAATTTAGTGTTGTTTTTAGGCAGCCCACGACTTTCTTCTGTAAGAATATTCTTACTGTAGGGTTAAATGTGTTCCTCGGTAATGCAAGTATGGGAAAGAACAAGGGGCAGTTCATCTGTATACCTATCTACCTCCGGTCGGACCTGCAGTGTATCACACAACACCCAATATCCCTTGGACCCATCACATGGGATATTCTCCAAACCTTGCTCTAGCAGCACGTCACGCTCATCGTGTGTCAGTTTCCGGATCCCGCCACGAAGGAGCAGTTCAGTCATACACGCCCCGTAAAGACTATTAAAATCTAAGTAAATGATGTAGCTACTATCTTCCCCTAGATCTAAGCCTGTATGCTGGTTCTCCACATTCGTGTACTGTCTCGTCACACTGGTGAACCCACCTCGGAGATTCCGGCTAAGTAAATCATATAACCATGGGTCTGACACAACATCAAGTTCAACTTTCGATTTAAGCAAGAATGCATCCCAAGCAAATGAGGGTAAAGAAATGTAGTGGGAAATGTCTAATTTGTAGAGAGCAAGCATGGTGTCTCGCCAGACTGTGAACACATCAGCTAGCAATCCTGTGTCCACTTTGAGGTAAAGGAGCAGATACTCCCCTATGTTACGACATTTAGCCAAATCAAAAATTTCTAAGGCTTGTTTATAATCTTTTTCTGACAACTCTTCATCTTTTAGTGTATTGTAAAACTTATCGCGAGAAGGGAGTTGTGGTTCATCTAACACAGACATAGAGGATAAATAATCATAGCAGAATGATTGTTTACCCTTGAGCAGTTTTGGGATGGCCGCTTTATTCACACCTTTTAACATAGCCAAAGTGAATGTGGTAGGTTTCCCACTATCAATATGATCCTTGGCTATTCTTCCTAGCGAGCCGTTGAGAAGGGCTAAACTATCCAAAAATCTTAAGTTGTTCACATCAACTTTCATAAATTTAAATCCATCCTTAGCTAATATATCTATTTCACTTCCTGGTCTATCTCTCATCTCGTTTAGGATTACTCCTAAATCATAGGAAGCGTTGTGTGAAAAAGTGTATAGGAACTTGTATGAATTTACACACTGCAAATTACATCTATCACAGTAGGCTGCTTGATAATTGTGGAATCTTACTGTGTGGTCGTGATGACGGACTTTGATTACATCTTTCCCGTTAAAAGGTTCATCACAGAGTTCACAGGCGGTTTTTGTCTCAAATATTGCCTGCTGTTGCTGGGACATGTGAAGTTCATAGGATACTAACCCCCTTCTTGATTCTAGCCCATGATACTTCTAGCGTGGTTACAAAGTGATTGACCGCATCTTTACCCAAATAAGTATCTTTCTCAACAATATTCATCTGTCTGTCAATGATGATGTACGCATACGCCACTGCGTTGTGACGTGATTCTATCATTCCCTTAGGGTTCGAGCGGTCTAACATGCACTCAAAGTCATAAAAGCACATGTGACTAGGACCATATCCCCGTCCATAGTTACGGAAAGTAATCTTCCTCTCTGGTGGGTAGAATTTGAGTCTGATGTACTTTGCATGTACTTTCATGACTCTGCATGCTATCTGCTGGGAGTGATATCAAACAACAATGACAGAAGCTGTGATGACTCGGGATGCGATCTGGATTGCTGCGCATATTACGTACATATTGGTTAAAATCCTTAATTAATACTAAATGTTGAGCTTCCAACATCAGCAATGGTATGACATCTGTATATCCCCCTCTTCCCTTCCTAGCTAGTGTAATGTAGTGTCGTTGTCGTCGTCTAGCATTTTCATCTCGTTCTAGTGAATAGATGAATATACTGACTTTATTCATTTTCTCTACCTTGTGAATATCCTCGAATGTTACTGCAGAATTGACATCTGCTGGCCAATTCATGTGTCTGAGACACCAACTAGCATTCACAGATCTAGCGCGGATATTACCTAGTCGCATCCCCTTAGCTAAACATTTATAAGCAGCAACACACTGCATAAGGCAAATATCAGCCTCTCCCTCTGGATTGAAAACCAATTTTTTTCCACGCAAGCCTTCAGGATAGTCTACATACGAGCCTAATCTTATCGGATGTTCAATCTGACCACAGTTAATGTAAAACCCGGTGAGCCGCTCAACCAAGACATTGGACCCCTCCCTCTCTTCAAGGTACTGGGATATTTTCCCTGTCAATTCGTCAGCCCAAAAATCGATAAGAGTTTCCACTTCCTCTAGAGTTATTCTTCGCCCCTCACCTCGTATGGGAAAGCCATCGTTATTTATAGGATCCAATAGATCCTCCTCCCTGTCTTGTTGTACATTTAAATTCCGCACAATTAGAGTGATGTCTGGGTAAATTAGGAGGGATGGGTGTTGTGGAGAGAAAAGGGCGCGTATCTCATTATTGAAGAATTCACTGTATGTTCTCAGATAGAGTCCTGGGGAGGTGTTAACATGTTCTGGTATAGAGAATGAAAGCCGAACATAACTGCCATTAGAGTTATCAATTCGATCCAGTAGCTGAGGTTGAATTTCTAGGGCAGGTGGGGGAGAGGGAGAGAGAGGTGGTGGGGGTGATGGGAGAGGGGTGGGGGGTGGTGATAGTCTTCCTCCGAAATGAATGGGCGACACTGCGCGGTCAGCTATTACGCCAGACGGTGCTAACCAGTCAGAATTGACAGACGCTGGCGAGTCAAGGTCAAGGTCTGCTCAGCTGTCGTCTGAGTCAATGCTATTCTCACTGTCTGTGATGCTGATGTTAATGGTACTGTTCTCACCACTGCTGCTGCTGCTGTTGCTGCGGATGCTGCTGTTGCTGCTGCTGCTGTCGCTGCTGTCGCTGATTGATTGGGGTATGGGGCTGGGGGAGGAACGGGGGGTTGAGTGAGCGCGTGAACGAGCCCTCCCCTCCCTGTGAGTTGAGGGGTGAGAGCCGGATGTGGGTAATGTCCACTCTGCTGAGTTGGGTGTGGCACTCTCACTGCTGCTGCTCTCAGCGCTGCTGGATGCCAAATCTATGCACAGTGGTGTGTCATCTGTAAAAAAAAAGAAAAACATATTATCTCTAGAAAGAATGAAAGCATATATATATATATATATATATATATATATATATATATATATATATATATATATATATATATATATATATATGTATATATATATATATATATATATATATATATATATATATATATATATATATATATATATATATATATATATATATATATATATTATGAGGTGAGGGAACAGACTAGTGGGAATTAATATGTTTAGGAAATAGACTGAAATAAGACAGTATTAACTTACTTATGTCCTGGTGAGGGGGTTGAGCAGGTGTGAGGCTATGAATCATTAACGTAGTGCTAACTGGGTGCGATATTGTCTCATAGCCCCCCATCTGCCGGCCTTGTTGAAGGGGCGGGGGGTGCCCGCGAGTGAGATCTGCTCTCCTTAGCTCAGTGTGTGAGGGATGTGGTATAGACTCGATGACGTCTATCTGTTCCCTCCGTCGATTGAGGTATGGATTATAACCTGATATGGAACAAAATGATATTCAGCACGTGTGAATGGGGAAAATATGTTTATTATGCATGTGTGTTCGCTTGCAACTGGATGAAATACAGATACAAGAAGTATATTTTTTATATGATACCTACGTTTATGTGAAGTTTCATTCCAGCGATGACCTCCTCGCGGGGCAGGTGAGCAATAAGGACACTTCACGGTTTTGTAAACTGAAATTGGAAAGAACATATTTAACTGTATGGAATGTAATAGCCCGAATGAGTAAATATTCTCACACTATAGTAGTTTACACGCGATATTTCACCTGTGGATGTCATAAAATGAACTGTGGAATATTAAATAAGAATATCACTCACGGTTATCACAGAAAATCTGCTGACATCGCTTGCATTTGATGTCGTAATGACCTAGGGGCGGTTTTTCACAGCTTGCGCATTGCAGCTGACATAGTTGATTTGGTGATGGAATATAAAACACTAAGCATTTCATGCAGGCTGTAGAGGTTCGCCTTTCCATGACGCGGAGCTGTATGGCGAGTGTGTGTAGCGAATGAAGACTAGCAGTGAACTAACGGCGCGTTTGTGTGTGAGGGGAGGGAAACGACCCGGGTCAAATGAGAAGTGATTGATGGTTGACAGGTGAGGGCCCCTGCTGGCGGGAGTATGAACCTCGCTCCCCTCCTTAACGAATCCGCAGTGGAGGGACAGCCATGCTGGGGTGAACATCTCCGGTCTACTCTGAAGACATCAAAAACCATTAAAGCAATGGACCACTTCCGCAGGAGGCTGCTCTCTCTCTTACCCCCCTCAACACTTACGGCTTCCTGTAGGGGGAAGCTAATGGACGTCAATGTTATCCTCTCCCATCCCTCACCCCTCCCCCCACCCCAAACAACATATCCGCTATGTTGGCTCCCCTCTCACTCATCCTCTACATAGCTTACTTACTATCATCAAAACTATTATCTTCACACAGGATTAAGTCTACGCCAAACACACTTACATATCTAACTACTCTTTCCTCATATTCCACTCTTATCCTTGTATTTCTTACTCTACCACATACTCTTCTACACCCCAACAACATGACCTCCCCTCTTTCCTGACCACATACCCTAACACCGGACGCTCACACGCGTCCGACACGCGCCAAAACTTCCGGGAAAATCCCCCCAAACCCTTGAGGACTAGAGTGACGCGCCACCTGCCCAGCTGGCACTCAAGAGTGCCACCTGGGCAGATGGCGTGTGTCGCTCTAGTCCTCAACTTCACTACTCACCACCACCACCATACAACACTCACCACCACCCACCACCATACAACACCCACCACCACCACACAACACCCACCACCACCACCACCACACAACACCCACCACCACCACCACACAACACCCACCACCACCACACAACACCCACCACCACCACCACCACACAACACCCACCACCACACAACACCCACTACCATGCAACACCCACCACCACCACCACCATACAACACCCACCACCACCACCACCACACAACACCCACCACCACCACACAACACCCACCACCACCACACAACACCCACCACTACTACCATACAACACCCACCACCACACGACACCGACCACCACACATCACCCAGCACCACACAACGCCCACCACCACACAACTCCCACCACCACACAACACCCACCACCACCACACAACACCCACCACCACCACCACACAACACCCGACACCACCACCACACAACACCCACCACCACCACCACACAACACCCACCACCACACAACACCCACCACCACCACCAGATAACACCCACCACCACACAACACCCACCACCACATAACACCCACCACCACACAACACCCACAACACAACACCCACCACCACCACACAACACCCTCCCTCACCACACAACACCCACCACAACACAACACCCACCACACAACACAACACCCACCACCACCACACAACACCCACCACAACATCCACCACACAACACCCACCACCACCACACAACACCCACCACCATCACCACACAACATCCACCACCGCCACACAATACCCACCATCACCACACAACATCCACCACCGCCACACAACACCCACCACCACCACACAACACCCACCACCACCACACAACACCCACCACCACCACACAACACCCAATACCATCAAACAACACCCACCACCACCACACAATACCCACCACCACCACACAACACCCACCACCACTACACAACACCCACCACCACAACACAACATTCACCACCACCACACAACCCCACCACCACCACACAACACCCACCAACACCACACAACACCCACCAACACCACACAACACCCACCCACCACCACACAACACCCACCAACGCCACACAACACCCACCACCACCACACAACACCCACCAACACCACACAACACCCACCACCACACAACACCACTACACAACACCCACCACCACCACACAATACCCACCACCACCACACAACACCCACCACCACTACACAACACCCACCACCACCACACAACATTCACCACCACCACACAACCCCCACCACCACCACTCAACACCCACCAACACCACACAACACCCACCAACACCACACAACACCCACCACCACCACACAACACCCACCAACACCACACAACACCCACCACCACCACACAACACCCACCAACACCACACAACACCCACCACCACACAACACCACTACACAACACCCACCACCCACCACCGCCACACAATACCCACCACCACCACACAACTCCCACCACTACTACACAACACCCACCACCACCACACAACATTCACCCCCACCACACAACATTCACCACCACCACACAACACCCACCACCACTACACAACACCCACCACACAACACCCACCACCACCAATACACAACAACTGTAACAATCTTCACTACACCACCTTCACTTCACTATGCATATACAGTGTGGAGAAGCGCGTGGAGCAACATGACCTGATGGCCAGTGTGGGAAGAACCGCCGTGAAGCTGCCTGGTTGTGCTTGTAGGGTGGTGGCTGGTAAGTGCCCCTCTCTCTAAAGTCTTCATCAAGTATGCAAGGTTTATATAATATCATATAGTAGTCACATATAATGCATTTCATTCGATAATAGAATAGTAATCTTGATAGATTGATAGAGAATGAGGCAGTAACTTACTGTGAGCTCAAGTTGGGACCTGAATTGTAATGTGTGTGTAGGGATTAACAAGTCAGGGTAACACCGCCCCCCTCCCCCTACACGTCAACTGCACACCATAGATAGAGTCACATACAATCTCCCTCCTCCCCTCCACCTCACCCTCCCGCTCTCTCTCGCACTCCCTGTTCTCTCTCTTGCCCTCTCTGTTCTCTCTCTCTCTCTCTCTGTTCTCTCTCTCTCCCCATCCCTCCCTCCCTTCCTCTCTCCCTCCCTCTCTCTCCCTCCCTCTCTCTTCCTCCCCTCCCTTTCTCCCTCCCCTCCCTCCCTCTCTCTCTCTCTTTCGCCCACCCTCCCTCTCTCCCCCCTCCCTTCCTCCCTCTCTCCCTCCCTCCCTGCCTCCCTCCCTCCCTCCCTCCCTTCCTCTCTCTCTCTCCCTCCCTTCCTCTCTCTCTCCCTTTCTCTCTCTCGCCCTCTCCCAATCTTTCTTGCCCTCTCTCTCTCTTGCTCCCTCTCTCTCTCTTGCTAGACCAAAGTGACCAAACGAGGAAATGTTAGCCCAAGTTTTGGAGGAATTAAGGAGGGAGATGCATGAAATGAGGATTACAATTATCAACCTGCAAAGTGAGCTGACATCAGCAAGGAAAGTGATCAAATCCCTCACAGAGAAAAATAAAGAGGCTGGGTATCAGATTATCATCCAAAGGGAAGGTGGGAATGTTGCATTAGAAGGAAATGCCTCTGTACCTGAAACATTTGCAGAAATACGGAGAAAGAGCTCAGAAGCAATCAGAGAACAGGAAGGATCCAATAGGCAGGAATAGAATAGCAAGGACAGAGAGGCAGTACATGGGATACTGAAGGGGTTACAGATGGAAGGGGCTGAACAAAACATTGAGAAGGTTTTCAGGTTGGGCTGGAACAACAAGGACAGAAACCGACTGGTAAAGATGGTGTTTGCAAACGAGACCACGAAGGAGGTTATTCTAGAAAGGAGGAGTCATCTGCAGTATGTTGGAGAAATACAAAAATAATATTCCTCCAGAGGAACAGGATGAAGGAGGAGAGAGCCAGGGCAGCAGAGGCAAGGAAGGGAAGGGAACTATCAGGCGAAAGTGCCAAGCCAATACGACTATATAGCACTTGGAAGGGGATCAGGATAAGGATTTGGAATGGGACGGGGGAGTAGGAGTGGGGCCCAACCACTTGGACGGTCGGGGATTGAACGCCGATCTGCATGAATGCCAAACAATTTTACCATGCTGGAAATTCCTTACACAATGCTTCAACTTCTCCGTGTGTCGCCGAAAAGCATTCAAACTGAGGCTTAGGAGTCACAGTGAGAGGGAAGAAGTCAGGTTAGGACAAATTGTCCTCCACACTTCCCTGGAAATATAAAACGATTAACTTATCTTATTAAGGCTACTCATTAGCTCGGTCGATAGAGCTTTGGCCTCACACATGCGTGGGGCCCCCTGTTCGAGGTTCCTAGAGCTCAGACCAGGATGATTGACCAGAATAGTACTATAAGACCTCTCTCATACAATCAGCTCCTAACCTGACCAAAAAAAATCGACTCTGACTTGTCGTTGCTCGGGGGACTAATCATTAACAATACTCACAAGTTAGTACAGTCTCGCCCCTCTCCCAGCTCCATTCTCGTGATTTGCCACAACGTACAAAATCCAGAGTACTAACTTAACCAGAAGCGCACGACCCAACCCACCGTCCTAACCTAACCTACCAACGAATATATATAACTTGGATATGTGTGTGAACCGATGCTGTTCACAGTACTATGTAATTTGTACGTTGGTAACCATAACGTACAAAATGCGACGTGCTGGGATAAGGGCTACACCTCTTTGCCATCACCTTTAGCCACAGGATCGGTACGGGCTGAGTATAGGACTCCACAGGATCGGTACAGGCTGAGTACAGAACTCCACAGGATCGGTACCCGCTGAATATAGCACTCCACAAGATCTGTACGGGCTGAGAATAGGACTCCATAGGATCGGTACAGGCTGAGTATAGCACTCCACAGGATCGTTTCAGTCTATGTTTAGGATTCCACAGGATTGGTACAGGCTGAGTATAGGATTCCACAGGATCGGTACAGGCTGAGTATAGGGCTCCACAGGATCGATATGGGCTGAGTATAGGACTCACAGGATCGGTACGGGTTGAGTATAGGACTCCACAGGATCGGTATGGGTTGAGTATAGGACTCCACAAGATGGGTGCGGGCTGACTATATAGGACTCCACGGGATCAGTACGGGATGAGTATAGGACTCCACAGGATCAGTACGGGCTGGCTATAGGACTCCACAAGATAGGTACGGGCTGAGTATAGGACTCCACAGGATCGGTACAGGCTGAGTATAGAACTCCACAGGATCGGTACGGGATGAGTTTAGGACTCCACAGGATCGGTACGAGCTGAGTATAGGACTCCACAGGATCGGTATGGGCTGAGTATAGGACACCACAGGATCGGTACGGGCTGAGTATAGGACTCCACAGGATTAGTACGGGCTGAGTATAGGACTCCACAGGATCAGAACGGGCTGAGTATAGCGCTCCACAGGATCAGTACCGGCTGAGTATTACACTAGATAGGATCGGAACAGGTTGAGTATAGGACTCCACAGGATCGGTATGGGCTGAGTACATTACTCCACAGGATCGGTACAGGCTGAGTATAGCAATACACAGGATCGGTACAGGCTGAGTATAGGACTCCACAGATCGGTATGGGCTGAGTATAGCGCACCACAGGATCGGTACAGGCTGAGTATAGCACTCCACAGGATCGTTACAGGCTGAATATAGGACTCCACAGGATCAGTGCGGGTTGAGTATAGGACTCCACAGTATCGGTAGGGGCTGAGTGCAGTGCTCCACAGGATCGGTACGGGCTGACTATAGGACTCCACAGGATCGGTATGGGATGATTATAGCACTCCAAAGGATCGGTAGGGGCTGAGTGCAGTGCTCCACAGGATCGGTACGGGCTGAGTATAGGATTCCACAGGATCGTTTCGGGCTGAGTATAGGTCTCCACAGGATCGGTACGGGCTGAATATAGAACTCCACAGGATCAATACAGGCTGAGTATAGAACTCCACAGGATCAGTACGGGATGAGTATAGGACTCCACAGGATCGGTACGGGCTGAGTTTAGAACTCCACAGGATAGGTACGGGGTGATTACAGGACTCCACAGGATCCTTATGGTATGAGTATAGGACTGCATAGGATCAGTACTGGCAGAGTATAAGACTCCACAGGATCGATATGGGCTGAATTTAGGTCTTCCCGGGATCGGTATGGGCTGAATATAGCACTCCACAGGATCGGTACGTGCTAAGTATAGGACTAAAGGGGAGCGTTAAAGGGTGACTATAGCACTCCACAAGATCGGTACGGGCTGAGTATAGGACTTCACAGGATCGGTACGGGCTGAATATAGGACTCCACAGGATCAATACAGGCTGAGTATAGAACTCTACAGGATCGGTACAGGATGAGTATAGGACTCCACAGGAACGGTACGGGCTGAGTATAGGACTCCACAGGATCGGTATGGGCTGAGTATAGGACTCCACAGGATCGGTACGGGCTGACTATAGGACTCCACAGGACCAGAACGGGCTGAGTATAGCGCTCCACAGGATCGGTACAGGCTGAGTATTAGACTCCATAGGATTGGTACAGGCTGAGTACTGGACTCCACAGGATCGGTACAGGCTAAGTATAGCACTCCACAGTATCGGTACTGGCTGAGAATTGCACTCCACTGGATCGATACGGCCTGGTTATAGGGCTCCACAGGATCGGTACCGGTTGAATATAGGACTTCACAGGATCGGTATGGGCTGAGTATAGGACTCCACAGGATCGGTACGGGCTTTGTATAAGACTCCACAGGATCGGTACGGGCTGAGTATAGGACTCCACAGGATCAAAACGGGCTGAGTATAGCGCTCCACAGGATCGGTATGGGCTGAATATTAGCCTCCATAGGATCGGTACAGGCTGAGTATTGTGGGATATTTGGGGCTTGAACATGATTATTTAAATATTAATGTAGTAAATTAAATTACGAAGGACCACCCGCTTTTATAGTAAAGAGGGAAACTGAGAATTTCTGATCATTAGATAATTCCTAGATGAAACCAGTAACTATGGATAAAAACTAGAAAATAGGATCATAGAAATAATTAATGGGCTGTATTATTAAATGAAACAAACCTCAAACACCTACATTGGGGGGTTATTACTGGAGGTAAGTACGTCCAGGAATTAGTGTGGTTCGTTCACTAATTCAATTAATAATAATCTAGTCCTATAAAATAATATTGAAACTGATATCATTACCATAAAGGGGAACATAGATTATGAGCATAGTAATGAATTACAGTAAACCACATATTAATCCCAAAGAATTCTGAACACAAGAAATTGCAATAGAATCATAAAAAGGAAATAAATCTTAGCTTAATGAAGATTCCTTTAGAAAGCAATGGAAGTTCCTCTTATTCTCTGGACTCGGTCGACTGACGAGTGGAACGGGTTATCATGGGAGGAAGCAGCATGGAGAATTCTTCTCTCGTGCTGCAAGACAAATATTTTACAGTAGCAACTGATTTACCTACTGAATCTATATATTCAAGAAAATTAAGAGTTACAGGTGACAAATTTTAATCACCTGTTATTAGATGTTATCGTGCGTCATAACGGACAATCACCCTGCTACTATTAAACCTTTTACCTGATGCATCACATAAAAGAATATACTTAGCTGTGGGCACTGTATAAGTATTAAGATTGCCGTGCTTCGCGTCCCAGGCTCTGGTTAACCCTATCCTGGATAGTGACGCGCTTCGCTGGCCGGTCACGTGTCGTCAAGAACCAAGTCAAAGGGCTCCTTATTCGACACCAGCACCAGCTGAAGATACTATTTGCAAGGTTATTCACGCCTCACAGTGGCGACTTTCATCTGAGGATGGATAACGCCTGCCCTAGTTGCTGGGCAATGGCGTCTTCTTATGAGTACGGTAAGTGCAGGTCTGCCTCTGAACGGCTCTCCACGTGTACTGAGCTGGCCTTCCTCTACCCACGCCGAGTCCGCGTTCATAAAACAAATTATTGTCTCGAACATTAATATTTCTCGCATTTACGCTTGAAACGTTGAAGACTGGACGGGTTTATTATTTAGAGGAAGAAAATATTGTTATTTACCAATTTAAGAATAGTAAATATATAAGGGAGAGGAATTAATGTCTCCCCATGGCATTCACTGGTGACGTTAACTTTATCACGAGATAGACGCTATGATTCCAACGCTCTATTCGGCTTTTAGTTAGAGATCAATTCGTCTGCAATTAGTTATCATACAGAATGCTTTAATTATGGAGAATCGAATTTAATTCTCACATACATTGGATATAATGTGTTTACTGTTAGGAAATCTGACGCAACACTGGCATCAGGTGACGTGAGAATTCTAGCCTACTTCACAGATGAAATTATTAGTACATGAGAATTCTACGTGTTGTTAATTTTACTTACTACAATAATTAGTATGGTTAGTAATAAGTAATGAGAATACAACAATGTTGTATTCGGTGTTGGAAATATCCAACATAACTCCGGGGGGAGGATTCTAGGGTCGTAGTGTACTGTGTTGTACTGACCTATCTCGAAGTGATATAAAGATTAATACATTAGTATGTTAATATGTTAGTATACACATAACGTACGTTCCGGATTTATCAAGGACTTACAAGAACTTGAGTCTTGCGATTTACATGTCAACTGAAACATGTTGTTTGTAGCCTACACAATATTTATAGAATTTAACTCACCCAATTTAAACTAACAGAATCTACGGTGATGCGATATCCTGGGTCATAGTGACGTGTAATGTTTTGTTACGTGATATCACATCGTAGTTTCATCATAGTTATCTCAGTGGGAAGTGAAGGAAATTATTCTTCTTCAGAGTGGTAATAGGCTTGCAAATTCCGCCTACATTGTTGAGCTGCAGCTCTAGTGGGGCGGTTGCTTGGAGGAGCAAATTCATTGTCCTCTGAAATTACTGGGGAAACTGGATCTGGCTGATATTCTTGTTCAGTCAGTTCAAGGGGAACCAGCTTCTCTAAAGTTTTTAGAGTAGTGTTGCCTCTGCATAAGACTTTAACCACTCTTAGGACACCTTGTCGATCTGGATGAATGGTGACAATTTTACCTATAGGCCACTCGGACCTTGGTCCATCACTGTCGACTAGTACTAGGTCTCCCGGTTTTAATTGCACCTTATTGTTAGGACTCGAAGCTCCGTAGTGGTACTCTCGTAGAGCTGTGAGGTACTCTCGAGTCCACACCTCATTCCACCTGTTAATAACTCTAGAAAGATGTTGGTAGCTTTCCACCAAGTCTCCTCTGGTCACATGGGACGGGTCTACAGGGTCCTCTTCGGTTAAAGGGATGAGAGGGCTCAGTAGACCTCCATGGATCAAGTGAGAGGGGCTCAGTGGTTCCCTCTGGGTGTAATCGTCAGACAGGTAGGTGATGGGGCGGTTATTGACTCGCGCCTCGATTTCCACAACTATAGTTTGGAGTTCTGAGTAACTGACCTTTTGTCGGTGTAAAGTTTTCCTTAGACACTTCTTGACTGTGCCTACCATTCGCTCATAGAACCCACCTTGCCAAGGGGCTCTCGGTGCTATGAATTTCCAGTGACATTGTCTTCTTTGTAAAACTGACTGTACTTCAGGGTGGTTCCAGACTTCTCGCAAACAACTTTCTCCTGCCACAAAATTAGATCCGTTGTCTGATATCATTAATCTAGGACATGATCGGCGGGCAGCAAATCTGCGGAAAGCTTGAATGAAAGCTTCAGCACTCATGTCTGGGGTGACCTCTAAGTGCACGCCTCTGGTTGTAGCACATGTAAAGAGACAAATGTACGCCTTCACTGGTATATTATCTGGGTTACCAGTGAGGAGTAAGGCTCCTGTATAATCAACTCCAGTGGTTTCGAAAGGACGAAGATGAACCACTCGCTCTTCTGGGTGTGGGGGAGGTCCTGGGTAAGGACAGACTCTAGCGTCGTATCTCTTACAGATTACACAAGATTTAATAATGGTCTTAACAGTCTGACGACCTTGAGGAAGCCAGTACTTTTGTCTAAGGTCGGTGAGAGTATCTAAAACTCCACCATGTAGTGTACCATATTGATGGTGATGTAAGACAAGAAGTTTAGTTATGATGTGGTGACGAGGTAAAAGAATTGGATTTTTAGTGTCTAAGTCAATCTTTGCATGTAGCAAACGTCCTCCACATCGTAGTATGTTATGAGTGTTGACATTGTACCAGATGCCCAGAGACTTAGTGAGTTTATCCGGAAGATTCTCAAATTCGTTTCCGTAAGTCTCTTTCTGTGCACGCTTGATCCAATAGTGGACAGGATTGGGAAATTTATGTCGAATTCCTACTTTAGTAAGGAAATCAAACACGTGCGCAGTCACTCGTAACAATTTGCTTAAGTTGGAATAATGATGAGGATCAATGACTAATATTCGCTGAGGCTCTGGTTCCTTCATGGGAGTGGTGATATTGGTCACTATGACTTGTGGCTTTTGTTTGGGCCACTGACCACCAACAAGCCATGAAGGTCCATTGAACCACAGCGAAGACTTGACAAGTTGTTTTAATGTCAATCCTCTTGATAAATAATCTGCAGGATTGTCCTTAGTAGGGACATGTCTAAACTTATATCCTGCGGATAAATCATGAATCTCCCTGACGCGATTACTGACGTAAGGAGTTTTGTTGTTATTGTTTCTTACCCATTGTAAGACTGCCTCGTTGTCTGACCACACTACAATCTCACCAAAGAGGATATTACTGAGTGTCTTTGCCAGGCAATGGGCCAATCTTACTCCCACTAGCAATGCAGTCAACTCCATCTGAGGTAAGGATCTCTTCTTGATGGGAGCAACTCTTGCTTTAGATGTGAGTAAAATTGATTGAGCACGGTTAACTAAATAGGCTACTGCGCCATATGCTTTGCCAGAGGCATCGCAAAAAACGTGCAAATTGGTGGGTAAGTTTGGTCCTGAAGCATTACGAGGAAATTTCAAAACGCCTAACTGATTAAAATCCGTTGAGAGTATTTGCCATTTGGCTTGTAACTCACTTGATAACGGATCATCCCATCCCATATGTTGCTGCCAGCACTCCTGCATTAGGAGTTTGCCCCTTATTAATATAGGACTAAGTAGGCCTAAAGGGTCAAATGGTTGACTGACAAATGAGAGCAGTGTTCTCATGGTAAGGGTTGAATTATCAGTTTGCACTGACTTGACATTCATCTCGTCAGTGCTGGTGTTCCATTCCACGCCTAGAACCTTTAATTTACTGGGTACCTGATAATCGGGAAATTCTTTCTCGATTAACTGGTTAAGCAGTTTATTATTTGAGGCCCATGACTGTAGAGGCATATTGGCTCCTAACAATTCTCGGTTAGCCTCATGGTAGATTTCTACCAGATCAGCTTGATCATTAGTTGTCCCCTGGAAATTGTCGACATACAAGTTGTCGCTAATGGTTGCCTTATAAGGGCTGTCTGATTTCCTCAAATGCGTGTCTAACATTGCTTGCAAAAGAAACGGTGAGGACGTAGCACCAAATAATACGGAGGCAAACCGATAGGTGATTAATTCACTATTAGGATCCAGTGGATCCTTGAACAAATAGCTAGATATTTTGTGCACTGTCTGAACTTCACCATTAGTTCTCGTCCGGTTAGCTCATCCATATCACCATCAGAGTTAATGGAGAGATTCCAGCAATACACAAAATAGATACACAAATAATGCATACAAGAGAAATATTATGGAGACACTCCAATCAGAGTTATCTCAAAAATTAATCCCACCCTGTATAGGGTCAGCACAAATAATATAATACATACAACACTGACTAGTTTAGATCTAGTCGTAATAATTCCTAACTAAGAACTATAAAATTATTTAGTCTGGGCTTGTACCAAATTCAGCACAATCTCAGCCTAAATTCTACCTAATAACAAGGGTAAAGATTATTGTGGTGCAATAAGTGAATATAGTTGTGCTGTATTTTTGGGTTTTTTGTTTTATAAGAGTGCTCTTGCACACACAGGTGAACAATTATGTACAGTTAAGTTTGGCTTGCTAGCCACAGCCTTTTGTGATGGTTGATGGTGTTAATTAACTTGTCAACCACATGCAACCTAGATTCCCCTGACAAATGTACCCCATCTCTGGTCAGGTTCTGTCTGTAAGGTCTGGCTGTAAATTGGATATATGTGGCATCCAATCTCACTCGCTTTTTCAGCCTGAAATTTATGTACTTAGCAGCTCTCAGGTAGTATTCCGGAGTTACTCCCCAACGATTATCTTGACTTGGTTGGCAAGGTTCCACTAATGTGAATACTACTGATTCACTGATGAGCTTGAAAGAAGAAATTATGGCTTTAAGGTGTTTGATCACCTCGGCTGGATGACGAGTGGGGTGGATGTCATTACCACCTAAGTATATAATGGTTAGATGGTGAGGCCACTCTAACGCAGGTGTTAGGGTGGGGTTATTATAAAAGTTATGAGCTGTTGCTCCTAGTGACCTAAAGATTCTCACTTCGGTGTGAGGTATAGGTCTAAGTGTTGTGGGTAATTGGCTATGACCCACTAAAGCTACCTTATACATGAGGTGAAAGTAGCAATATGTTAGTGTGATCTAGGCTTACTGATGTGTTACAATGTTAGTTGACACAATTAATTAAATAGTTAGTCTAGCTTCTATCACACAAGGATTAGTTATTAATGGTTAATGATTTAATTATAAATTTAATGCCTATCCGGTTCGAAGGACCATAATGTGGGATATTTGGGGCTTGAACATGATTATTTAAATATTAATGTAGTAAATTAAATTACGAAGGACCACCCGCTTTTATAGTAAAGAGGGAAACTGAGAATTTCTGATCATTAGATAATTCCTAGATGAAATCAGTAACTATGGATAAAAACTAGAAAATAGGATCATAGAAATAATTAATGGGCTGTATTATTAAATGAAACAAACCTCAAACACCTACATTGGGGGGTTATTACTGGAGGTAAGTACGTCCAGGAATTAGTGTGGTTCGTTCACTAATTGAATTAATAATAATCTAATCCTATAAAATAATATTGAAACTGATATCATTACCATAAAGGGGAACATAGATTATGAGCATAGTAATGAATTACAGTAAACCACATATTAATCCCAAAGAATTCTGAACACAAGAAATTGCAATAGAATCATAAAAAGGAAATAAATCTTAGCTTAATGAAGATTCCTTTAGAAAGCCATGGAAGTTCCTCTTATTCTCTGGACTCGGTCGACTGACGAGTGGAACGGGTTAACATGGGAGGAAGCAGCATGGAGAATTCTTCTCTCGTGCTGCAAGACAAATATTTTACAGTAGCAACTGATTTACCTACTGAATCTATATATTCAAGAAAATTAAGAGTTACAGGTGACAAATTTTAATCACCTGTTATTAGATGTTATCGTGCGTCATAACGGACAATCACCCTGCTACTATTAAACCTTTTACCTGATGCATCACATAAAAGAATATACTTAGCTGTGGGCACTGTATAAGTATTAAGATTGCCGTGCTTCGCGTCCCAGGCTCTGGTTAACCCTATCCTGGATAGTGACGCGCTTTGCTGGCCGGTCACGTGTCGTCAAGAACCAAGTCAAAGGGCTCCTTATTCGACACCAGCACCAGCTGAAGATACTATCTGCAAGGTTATTCATGCCTCACAGTGGCGACTTTCATCTGAGGATGGATAACGCCTGCCCTAGTTGCTGGGCAATGGCGTCTTCTTATGAGTACGGTAAGCGCAGGTCTGCCTCTGAACGGCTCTCCACGTGTACTGAGCTGGCCTTCCTCTACCCACACCGAGTCCGCGTTCATAAAAAAATTATTGTCTCGAACATTAATATTTCTCGCATTTACGCTTGAAACGTTGAAGACTGGACGGGTTTATTATTTAGAGGAAGAAAATATTGTGATTTACCAATTTAAGAATAGTAAATATATAAGGGAGAGGAATTAATGTCTCCCCATGGCATTCACTGGTGACGTTAACTTTATCACAAGATAGACACTTTGATTCCAACGCTCTATTCGACTTTTAGTTAGAGATCAATTCGTCTGCAATTAGTTATCATACAGAATGCTTTAATTATGGAGAATCGAATTTAATTCTCACATACATTGGATATAATGTGTTTACTGTAAGGAAATCTGACGCAACACTGGGGTCAGGTGACGTGAGAATTCTAGCCTACTGCACAGATGAAATTATTAGTACATGAGAATTCTACGTGTTGTTAATTTTACTTACTACAATAATTAGTATGGTTAGTAATAAGTAATGAGAATACAACAATGTTGTATTCGGTGTTGGAAATATCCAACAAGTATGACACTCCACAGGATCGGTACTGGCTGAGAATTGCACTCCACTGGATCGATACGGGCTGTGTATAGGGCTCCACAGGATCAGTACAATCTGAGTACAGAACTCCACAGGATCGGTATGGGCTGAGTATAGGACTCCACAGGATCAGTACGGGCTGAGTGTAGCGCTCCACATGATCGGTACAGGCTGAATATTAGACTCCACAGGATCGGAAAAGGCTGAGTATAGCAATCCACAGGATAGGTACAGGCTGAGTATAGGACTCCACAGATCGGTATGGTCTGAGTATAGCGCTCCACAGGATCAGTACAGGCTGAGTATAGCAATCCACAGGATCGGTACAGGCTGAGTAAAGGACTCCACAGATCGGTATGGGCTGAGTATAGTGCTCCACAAGATCGGTACGGGCTGAGTATAGTGCTCCACAGGATCGTTACGGGCTGAATATAGGACTCCACAGGATCAGTGCGGGTTGAGTATAGGACTCCACAGGATCAGTACGGGCTGAGTGCAGTGCTCCACAGGATCGGTACGGGCTGACTATAGGACTCCACAGGATCGGTATGGGATGATTATAGCACTCCAAAGGATCGGTAGGGGCTGAGTGCAGTGCTCCATAGGATCGGTACGGGCTGAGTATAGGATTCCACAGGATCGTTTCGGGCTGAGAATAGGACTCCACAGGATCGGTACGGGATGAATATAGGACTCCACAGGATCAATACAGGCTGAGTATAGAACTCCACAGGATCAGTACGGGATGAGTATAGGACTCCACAGGATCGGTACGGGCTGAGTTTAGAACTCCACAGGATAGGTACGGGGTGATTACAGGACTCCACAGGATCTTTATGGTATGAGTATAGGACTGCATAGGATCAGTACGGGATGAGTACAGGACTCCACAGGAACAGTACGGGTTGAGAATAGGACTCCACAAGACCGGCAAGGACTGAGTCTAGGACTCCACAGGATCGTTATGGGCTGAGTATAGCACTCCACAGGAACGGTACGAGCTGAGTATAGGACTCCAAAGGAAGGGTATGGGCTGAGAATAGCACTCCACAGGATCGGTACGGGTTGAGTGTAGCACTCCACAGGATCGGAATGGGCTGAGTATTGGACTCCACAGGATCGGGACGGGATGAATATAGGACTCCACAAATTCGTAACGGGCTGAGTATAGGACTCCACAAGATCGGTACTGGCTGAGTATAGGACTCCACAGGATCAGTACTGGCTGAGTATAAGACTCCACAAGATCGGCTCGGGCTGAATTTAGGTCTTCCCAGAATCGGTATGGGCTGAATATAGCACTCCACAGGATCGGTACGTGCTAAGTATAGGACTAAAGAGGAGCGTTAAAGGGTGAGTATAGCACTCCACAAGGTCGGTACGGGCTGAGCATAGGACTCAACAGGATCGGTACGGCCTGAGTATAGAACTCCACAGGATCGGTATGAGCTGAGTATAGGATTCCACAGGATCGGTATGAGCTGAGTATAGGACTCCACAGGATCGGTACGTGCTAAGTATAGGACTAAAGAGGAGCGTTAAAGGGTGAGTGTAGCACTCCACAAGATCGGTACGGGCTGAGTATAGGACTCCACAGGATCGTTACGGGGTGAGAATATGACTGCACAGGATCGTTTTGGTTTGAGTACAGGACTCCACAGGACCGGTACGAGCTGAGTATAAAACTCCACAGGATCGGTACGAGCTGAGTATAAAACTCCACAGGATCGGTTCGGGATGAGTACAGGACTCCACATGATCGTTACGAGCTGCAAATAGAACTCCACAGGATCGGTACGTGCTAAGTATAGGATTAAAGAGGAGCGTTAAAGGGTGAGTATAGCAATCCCCATGATCAGCACGGGCTGAGTATAGGACTCAACAGGAACGGTACGGGCTGATTATGGGACTCCACAGGATCGTTACGGGGGTGAGAATATGACTGCACAGGATCGTTTTGGGTTGAGTACAGGACTCCACAGGATCGGTACGAGCTGAGTATAAAACTCCACAGGATCGGTACGAGCTGAGTATAAAACTCCACAGGATCGGTTCGGGCTGAGTATAGGACTACACAGGATCGGTACGGGCTGAGTATAGCACCTCACAGGACCGTTACGGGCTGAGTAAAGGACTCCACAGGATCGGTACCGGCTGAGTATTGGACTCCACAGGATCGGTACATGATGAGTATAGGACTGCACAGGATCGGTATGGGCTGAGTATAGGTCTCCACAGGATCGTTGCGGGCTAAGTATAGCATTCCACAGGATCGTTACAGGCTGAGTATAGCACTCTACAGGTTCGGTACAGGCTGAGTATAGAATTTCACAGGATCGTTACAGTCTGAGTATAGAACTCCACAGGATCGTTACTGGCTGAGTATAGCACTCCACATGATCGTTACGGGCTGAGTATAGCACTCCACAGGATCGGTATGGGCTGAGTATAGGAATCCACAGGATCGTTACGGGCTGAGTATAGGACTCCACAGGACCGGTACGGGCAGAATTTAGGGCTAAACAGGATTGGTATGGGCTGAGTATAGCACTCCACAGGATCCTTACAGGCTGAGTATAGGGTTCCACTGGATCGATACGGGCTAAGTATAGCACTCCACAGGATCGTTTTGGGTTGAGCATAGGGCTCTGCAGGATCGGTACGGGCAGTGTATAGGACTTCACAGGATCGGTACAGACTTAGTATAGCACTCCACAGAATCGGTACAGGTTAAGTATAGGACTCCACAGGATTGTAACGGGCTGAGTATAAGACTCCACAGGATTGGTACGGGCTGAGTACAGAACTCCACAGGATCGGTACAGGTTGAGTATAGGACTCCACAGGATCTTTTCGGGCTGAGTATAGGTCTCCACAGGATTGGTACGGGCTGAGTATAGAACTCCACAGGATCGCTTAGGGCTGAATATAGAACTCCACAGGATACTTACGGGCTGAGCATAAGACTCCACAGGATTGGTACGGGCTGAGTACAGAACTCCACAGGATCGGTACAGGTTGAGTATAGGACTCCACAGGATCTTTTCGGGCTGAGTATAGGTCTCCACAGGATTGGTACGGGCTGAGTATAGAACTCCACAGGATCGCTTAGGGCTGAATATAGAACTCCACAGGATACTTACGGGCTGAGCATAAGACTCCACAGGATTGGTACGGGCTGAGTACAGAACTCCACAGGATCGGTACAGGTTGACAGTAGAACTCCACAGGATCGTTTCGGGCTGAGTATAGGACTACAGAGGATCGGTACGGGCTGAGTATAGGACTCGACAGGATCGTTATGGGCTGAATTTAGGACTCCACAGGATCGGTATGGGCTGAGAATAGCACTCCACAGGATCGGTACGGGCTGAGAATTGGACTCCACAGGATCGATTCGGGTTGAATATAGGACTCCATAGGATCGGTACTAGCTGAGTATACCACTCCACAGGATCGTTACGAGCTGTGAATAGGACTCCACTGGATCGGTACAGGGTGAGTTTAGAACTCCACAGGATAGGTACGGGGTGTTTACAGGACTCCACAGGATCCTTACAGTATGAGTATAGGACTGCATTGGATCGGTACGGGATGAGTACAGGACTCCACAGGAAAGGTACGGGCTGAGAATAGGACTCGACAAGACCGGCATGGGCTGAGTTTAGGACTCCACAGGATCGTTATGGGCTGAGTATAGCACTCCACAGGAACGGTACGAGCTGAGTATAGGATTCCAAAGGATGGGTATGGGCTTAGAATAGCACTCCACAGGATCGGTACGGGTTGTGTGTAGCCCTCCACAGGATCGGTACGGGGTGAGTATTGGACTCCACAGGATCGGGACGGGACGAATATAGGACTCCACAAATTCGTAACGGGCTGAGTATAGGACTCCACAGGATCGGTACTGGCTGAGTATAGGACTCCACAGGATCAGTACTGGCTGAGTATAAGACTCCACAAGATCGGCTCGGGCTGAATTTAGGTCTTCCCAGGATCGGTATGGGCTGAATATAGCACTCCACAGGATCGGTACGTGCTAAGTATAGGATTAAAGAGGAGCGTTAAAGGGTGAGTATAGCACTCCACAAGATCGGCACGGGCTGAGTATAGGACTCAACAGGATCGGTACGGGCTGATTATAAGACTCCACAGGAACGTTACGGGGTGAGAATATGACTGCACAGGATCGTTTTGGGTTGAGTACAGGACTCCACAGGATCGGTACGAGCTGAGTATAAAACTCCACAGGATCGGTACGAGCTGAGTATAAAACTCCACAGGATCGGTTCGGGCTGAGTATAGGACTACACAGGATCGGTACGGGCTGAGTATAGCACCTCAAAGGACCGTTACGGGCTGAGTATAGGACTCCACAGGATCGGTACCGGCTGAGTATTGGACTCCACAGGATCGGTACAGGCTGAGTATAGGACTGCACAGGATCGGTATGGGCTGAGTTTAGGTCTCCAAAGGATCGTTGCGGGCTTAGTATAGCATTCCACAGGATCGTTACAGGCTGAGTATAGCACTCTACAGGTTCGGTACGGGCTGAGTATAGAATTTAACAGGATCGTTACAGGCTGAGTATAGGACTCCACAGGATCGTTACTGGCTGAGTATAGCGATCCACATGATCGTTACGGGCTGAGTATAGCACTCCACAGGATCGGTACGGGCTGAGTATAGGAATCCACATAATCGTTACGGGCTGAGTATAGGACTCCACAGGACCGGTACGGGCTGAATTTAGGGCTCCAGAGGATTGGTATGGGCTGAGTATAGCACTCCACAGGATCGTTACGGGCTGAGTATTGGGTTCCACTGGATCGATACGGGCTAAGTATAGCACTCCACAGGATCGTTTTGGGTTGAGCATAGAGCTATGCAGGATCGGTACGGGCAGTGTATAGGACTTCACAGGATCGGTACAGACTTAGCATAGCACTGCACAGAATCGGTACAGGTTAAGTATAGGACTCCACAGGATTGTAACGGGCTGAGTATAAGACTCCACAGGATTGGTACGGGCTGAGTACAGAACTCCACAGGATCGGTACATGTTGAGTATAGGACTCCACATTATCTTTTCGGGCTGAGTATAGGTCTCCACAGGTACGGGCTGAGAATAGGAATCCACATAATCGTTACGGGCTGAGTATAGGACTCCACAGGACCGGTACGGGCTGAATTTAGGGCTCCACAGGATCGCTTAGGGCTGAATATAGAGCTCCACAGGATAGTTACGGGCTGAGCATAAGACTCCACAGGATTGGTACGGGCTGAGTATAGAACTCCACAGGATCGCTTAGGGCTGAATATAGAGCTCCACAGGATAGTTACGGGCTGAGCATAAGACTCCACAGGATTGGTACGGGATGAGTATAGAACTCCACAGGATCGGTACAGGTTGAGAGTAGAACTCCACAGGATCGTTTCGGGCTGAGTATAGGACCACAGAGGATCGGTACGGGCTGAGTATAGGACTCCACAGGATCGTTATGGGCTGAATTTAGGACTCCACAGGATCGATTCGGGTTGAATATAGGACTCCATAGGATCGGTACGGGCTGAGAATAGGACTCCATAGTATCGGTACGGGCTGAGATTAGAACTCCACAGGATAGGTACGGGCTGAGTATAGGACTCCACAGGATCGGTCTGGGCTGAGTATAGGTCTGCACAGGATCGGTAGGAGCTGAGTACAGAACTCCACACGATCGGTACGGGTTGTGTATATGACTCCACAGGATCGGTACGGGCTGAGTATAGGACTGCACAGGATCGTTACGGGCTGAGTATAGGGCTCCACAGGATTCAATCAGTATGAGTATAGGACTTCACAGGATTGATACAAGCAGAGTATAGGCCTCCGCAAGATCGATATGGGCTGAGTATAGGACTCCACAGGATCGGTACGGACAGAGTATAGGACTCCATAGGATCGGTACAGGCTGAGTATAAGACTCCATATAATCAGTTCGGGCTGAGTACAGGACTCCACAGGATCGGTTCGGGCTGGGTATAGGACTCCACAGGATCGGTACAGCAGAGAATAGGAGTCCACAGAATCGGTATGGCCTGGGTATAGGACTCAACAGGATCGGTACGGGCTGAGTATAGGACTCCACAGGATCATTACGGGGGGAGAATAGGACTGCACAGGATCGTTTTGGGTTGAGTACAGGACTCCACAGAATCGGTTCGGGCTGAGTATAGGACTCCACAGGATCGGTACGGGGTAAATATAGGACTCCATAGGATCAGTACAGGCTGAGTATAAGACTCCTTAGGGTCGGTTCGGGCTGAGTACAGGACTCCACAGGATCGGTACAGGCCTAGTACAGAACTGCACAGGATCGGTACGGGCAGAGTATAGGACTACACAGGATCGGTACGGGCTGGGTATAGGACTCCACAGGATCGGTACGGGCTGATTATCGGACTCCACAGGATCGTTACGGGGTGAGGATATGACTGCACAGGATCGTTTTGGGTTGAGTAATGGACTCCACAGGATCGGTACGAGCTGAGTATAAAACTCCACAGGATCGGTACGAGCTGAGTATAAAACTCCACAGGATCGGTTCGGGCTGAGTATAGGACTACACAGGATCGGTACGGGCTGAGTATAGCACCTCACAGGACCGTTACGGGCTGAGTATAGGACTCCACAGGATCGTTATGGGCTGAATTTAGGACTCCACAGGATCGGTATGGGCTGAGAATAGCACTCCACAGGATCGGTACGGGCTGAGAATTGGACTCCACAGGATCGATTCGGGTTGAATATAGGACTCCAAAGGATCGGTACGGGCTGAGTATAGGGCTCCACAGGATCGGTACGGGCTGAGTACACCACTCCACAGGATCGTTACGAACTGAGAATAGGACTCCATAGGATCGGTACGGGCTGAGATTAGAACTCCACAGAATAGGTACGGGCTGAGTATAGGACTCCACAGGATCGGCCAGGGCTGAGTATAGGTCTGCACAGGATCGGTAGGAGCTGAGTACAGAACTCCACAGGATCGGTACGGGTTGTGTATATGACTCCACAGGATCGGTACGGGCTGAGTATAGGACTGCACAGGATCGTTATGGGCTGAGTATAGGGCTCCACAAGATTCAATCAGTATGAGTATAGGACTTCACAGGATTGATACAAGCAGAGTATAGGCCTCCGCAAGATCGATATGGGCTGAGTATAGGACTCCACAGGATCGGTACGGGCAGAGTATAGGACTCCATAGGATCGGTACAGGCTGAGTATAAGACTCCATATAATCAGTTCGGGCTGAGTACAGTACTCCACATGGTCGGAACGCGCTAAGTACAGAACTGCACAGGATCAGTACGGGCTGAGTATAGGACTCCACAGGATCGGTTCGGGCTGGGTATAGGACTCCACAGGATCGGTACAGCAGAAAATAGGAGTCCACAGGATCGGTATGGCCTGGGTATAGGACTCAACAGGATCGGTACGGGCTGAGTATAGGACTCCACAGGATCATTACGGGGGGAGAATAGGACTGCACAGGATCGTTTTGGGTTGAGTACAGGACTCCACAGAATCGGTTCGGGCTGAGTATAGGACTCCACAGGATCGCTTCGGGGTAAATATAGGACTCCATAGGATCAGTACAGGCTGAGTATAAGACTCCTTAGGGTCGGTTCGGGCTGAGTACAGGACTCCACAGGATCGGTACAGGCCTAGTACAGAACTGCACAGGATCGGTACGGGCAGAGTATAGGACTACACAGGATCGGTACGGGCTGGGTATAGGACTCCACAGGATCGGTACGGGCTGATTATAGGACTCCACAGGATCGTTACGGGGTGAGAATATGACTGCACAGGATCGTTTTGGGTTGAGTAATGGACTCCACAGGATCGGTACGAGCTGAGTATAAAACTCCACAGGATCGGTACGAGCTGAGTATAAAACTCCACAGGAACGGTTCGGGCTGAGTATAGGACTACACAGCATCGGTACGGGCTGAGTATAGCACCTCACAGGACCGTTACGGGCTGAGTATAGGACTCCACAGGATCGGTACCGGCTGAGTATTGGACTCCACAGGATCGGTACGGGCTGAGTATAGGACTGCACAGGATCGGTATGGGCTGGGTTTAGGTATCCAAAGGATCGTTGCGGGCTTAGTATAGCATTCCACAGGATCGTTACAGGCTGAGTATAGCACTCTACAGGTTCGGTACGGGCTGAGTATAGAATTTAACAGGATCGTTACAGGCTGAGTATAGGACTCCACAGGATCGTTACTGGCTGAGTATAGCGATCCACATGATCGTTACGGGCTGAGTATAGCACTCCACAGGATCGGTACGGGCTGAGTATAGGACTCCACAGGATCGTTACTGGCTGAGTATAGCGATCCACATGATCGTTACGGGCTGAGTATAGCACTCCACAGGATCGGTACGGGCTGAGTATAGGAATCCACATAATCGTTACGGGCTGAGTATAGGACTCCACAGGACCGGTACGGGCTGAATTTAGGGCTCCAGACGATTGGTATGGGCTGAGTATAGCACTCCACAGGATCGTTACGGGCTGAGTATTGGGTTCCACTGGATCGATACGGGCTAAGTATAGCACTCCACAGGATCGTTTTGGGTTGAGCATAGGGCTCTGCAGGATCGGTACGGGCAGTGTATAGGACTTCACAGGATCGGTACAGACTTAGTATAGCACTGCACAGAATCGGTACAGGTTAAGTATAGGACTCCACAGGATTGTAACGGGCTGAGTATAAGACTCCACAGGATTGGTACGGGTTGAGTACAGAACTCCACAGGATCGGTACATGTTGAGTATAGGACTCCACAGGATCTTTTCGGGCTGAGTATAGGTCTCCACAGGATTGGTACAGGCTGAGTATAGAACTCCACAGGATCGCTTAGGGCTGAATATAGAGCTCCACAGGATAGTTACGGGCTGAGCATAGGACTCCACAGGATCGGTACGGGCTGAGTATAGGACTGCACAGGATCAGTACGGGCTCAGTATTGGACGCAACAGGATCTGTCTGGGCTGAATATAGAACTCCAAAGGATTCTATCAGTATGAGTATAGGACTTCACAGGATCAGAACGGGCTGAGTACAGGGCTCCACAGGATTGATACAACCCGAGTATAGATCTCCGCAGGATCGGTATGGGCTGAGTAAAAGACTCCACAGAATCGGTATGGGCAGAGTATAGGAGTCCACAGGATTGGTTCGGGCTGAGTATAGGACTCCACAGGATCAGTACGGGCTGAGTATTAGACTCCACAGGAACGGTATGGGATGAGTATCGGACACCACAAAATTGGTACGGGCTGAATATATTACTCCACAGGATTGTTACGGGCTGTGCATAAGACTCCACAGGATTGGTACGGGCTGAGTACAGAACTCTACAGGATCGGTAAAGGTTGAGTATAGGACTCCACAAGATCGTTTCGGGCTGACTATAGGACTCCACAGGATCGGTACGGGCTGAATTTAGGACTCCACAGGATCGGTACGGGCTTAGAATTGGACTCCACAGGATCGATTCGGGCTGAATATTGGGCTCCTCAGGATCGGTACTGGCTGAGTATACCACTCCACAGGATCGTTACGAGCTGAGAATAGGACTCCACAGGATCGGTAAGGGCTGAGTATAGGACTTTACAGGATCGTTACGGGCTGAGAATAGGACTCCACAGGATCGGTACGGGCTGAGTATAGGACTCCACAGGATCGTTACTGGCTGAGTATAGGGCTCTACAGGATTCAATCAGTATGAGTATAGGACTACACAGGATCAGTTCGAGCAGTGTACAGGACTCCACAGGATTCTATCAGAATGAGTATAGGACTTATGAGGATCAGTACGGGCTGAGTAAAGGACTCCACAGGATCAGTACGGGCTGAGTATAGGACTCCACAGGATCGGTACAGGGTAAGTATAGGACTCCCCAGGATCGGTACAGGCTGAGTATAAGACTCCATAGGATCGGTTCGGGCTGAGTACAGGACTCCACAGGATCGGTACGGGCTGAGTACTGAACTGCACAGGATCGGTACGGGCAGAGTATAGGACTCCACAGGATCGGTACGGCAGAGAATAGGAGTCCACAGTTTCGGTATGGGCTGAGTATAGGACTCAACAGGATCGGTACGGGCTGAGTATAGGACTCCACAGGATCATTACGGGTGAGAATAGGACTGCACAGGATCGTTTTGGGTTGAGTACAGGACTCCACAGGATCGGTTCGGGATGAGTACAGAACTGCACAGGATCGGTACGGGCAGAGCATAGGACTACACAGGATCGGTACGGGCTGGGTATAGGACTCCACAGGATCGGTACGGGCTGAGTATTGGACTCCACAGGAATGGTACGGGCAGTGTATTGGACTTCAGAGGATCGGTACAAGCTTAGTATAGCACTTCACAGAACCGGTACGAGCGGAGTATAGCACTCCACAGCATTGTTACGAGCTGAGTATAGGAATCCACAGAATCGGTACGGGCTGAGTATAACACTCCACAAGACCGTTACGGGCTGAATATAGGACTCCACAGGATCGGTACCGGCTGAGTATATGACTCCACAGGATCGGTACGGGCTGAGTATAGGACTGCACAGGATCAGTACGGGCTCAGTATTGGACGCAACAGGATCTGTCTGGGCTGAATATAGAACTCCAAAGGATTCTATCAGTATGAGTATAGGACTTCACAGGATCAGAACGGGCTGAGTACAGGGCTCCACAGAATTGATACAAGCCGAGTATAGATCTCCACAGAATCGGTATGGGCAGAGTATAGGAGTCCACAGGATTGGTTCGGGCTGAGTATAGGACTAAACAGGATCAGTAGGGGCTGAGTATTGGACTCCACAGGAAAGGTACGGGCTGAGTATCGGACTCCACAGAATTGGTACGGGCTGAATATAGAACTCCACAGGATTGTTACGGGCTGTGCATAAGACTCCACAGGATTGGTACGGGCTGAGTACAGAACTCCACAGGATCGGTACAGGTTGAGTATAGGACTCCACAAGATCGTTTCGGGCTGAGTATAGGACTCCACAGGATCGTTACGGGCTGAATTTAGGACTCCACAGGATCGGTACGAGCTGAGAATTGGGCTCCACAGGATCGATTCGGGCTGAATATAGGGCTTCACAGGATTGGTACTGGCTGAGTATACCACTCCACAGGATCGTTACGAGCTGAGAATAGGACTCCACAGGATCGGTATGGGCTGAGTATAGGACTCCACAGGATCGTTGTGAGAGTTTTGTATTTATTAACTTGTGAGAAGTTTTGGAATAAATTAAAATTGGTATAAGGAATTTTAGCTCGGAAAATTTCTAAGAACTTTCTTTATTCTTTAACCTTTATTCCTGTCGTGATATTCAACTAGGTCGCCTGAGGAAGGACTTGCTTAGCTAACACACCAGTGTAGTAAACTGCTCATTCCTCACTTTGGGACCATGTATGAACAATTGACTAGGCGCGAGCAAACGCCGAGACCCCAATGAAAATTGAAATCCCCCCCACTTAGGCCGCCGACCTTCGCCAATCGCCGAAGCGAATCTAACGAGTAGGTCACGGGCTCTCACAACAATAATTTATTGTTGTGTGGTGCCGTATATTTGATCCAAAGCTCAGAAAATTAGTCTCAATTTTAGTCGAGTGTGAAGAACATTTGCATAACAATAATAATGTGTGGGGGTGTAACGAAAAGACAGTGTTAACCATAACAACTTAGTTTATTCAATAAAGTACTAACTACTACAACAAAACAAAAGAAATGTCAATGACGTTACTCGAAATCCTTCCTGTGACACTATCAATGACAGCTAGACACCAGCCCCTCGGACTGCATAATGAACTAACTCGAACATAAGCGTGACCACAGAGGAATCAACAAGCAAGCAAGAACTAACAGATCTATAATCACAATTACAACAAATGACACAGTAGGTTCTGAAATACGTCTCCAGTAACCTCCTAACTCTTCTACGCCTCAGTGCAGTCTACTCCTGCAACAGCGGTTGCAATGCAATCAAATCAGTAGTCTTTCAATGACAACAATAACTAATGGGTTCACTGGCAACTCCAGCTCCCTTCCACAAATTAATCCTTACGTTAACACTCCATCCCACGGACGATCAACAATCAATAACAATTGATTTACGTTAATAACACACTAACATTTACGATAATAAGAAGGTAACATTTACGTTAAATTAACAACTCTTACAACTGTCACTAGTAACGCGGAAATCAACAACACTCTACCCGTCGAGCATTCAGTGAGAAAATCCCATTAATCCCTGTACTTCCAGACAGCTGATTAATCTCTACTAGTTACGTTAATTTACGTTAATCGGTTACTAATCACTCAGCGATGGTAAACTCGATTTGCAATGTCCAAAGTGCTAAGAGAACGGTAATCACTCGTGATTACCTTTAGAGTAATTAATTACTATCCTCAAGATCAATAATTAAACAATTAAAATACGCTACCTTTCACACTGGCTCAGCAATTTACATTAAGGTACGAATTCCGTCTGAGCCTTCCATACTCAGACCAATTCTGGCGACTAATAACAGAAATTAGCCCCACGTTTACGTTATTCTAAATGACGTTACTCCTCTCACGAGTCAATCCAATGCCGGTACTTCCGGGCAGATAACGACGTTACGTTAATGGAACAATGTAGCCTTCGTGTGAGTCGATCAAACAAGGATCGAGATTAATTACTTTGACTTCCTGAAACACGTCAATTACCCGGCCCACTGACCGTTAATTACGACAGACAATACTCTAATTCTTATCTGGCTGATGGCTAGGCTCCTCGAGACTACCGTAGCTGCTTACAGGAAAGTAAATTAACCCAAACGTATTCTACGTTACTCAAATTGTCAAAGAACAAATTCTCTTAAAGCAATGGGCGTTCCCTTGGTTACGTTATATTAATTGCCTCGCAATCACCTCACTGAATACTGGACTTCGATGTCCTACCAGATAACCAGGAGAATATATGTAGTTCCAAGTACTCGTCTACAGCCGAGTTTACCCACGACAATGACAAATCACAGTGATTTACGTTACAATCCGGTTGCTATGACAATACTGCAGAATCTAGCAAAATAACATACAGGACATGAACCCTCTAGAACACTGCCCCACAATGGTTTTACTGGACTGCAATCACATCCGGTGATTGCTCAACACTAGCAACAATCACTATCAAATAACAACCCCCTTTGCAATAACACACACGGCAAGTACTCCAATTTCCAAATATTAGGATACTGCACACACTTACTTACTGCTGCAAATGACCCCTAGAACATAGGTCACTATATTGCGATCACCACACAGTAAATAACACTAACACTGGGCACCGTGACACTACGATTATATATATATATATATATATATATATATATATATATATATATATATATATATATATATATATATATATATATATATATATATATATATATATATATATATATATATATATATATATATATAATTACCGCTGACACATGTAGCCTACAGCTATCAAACGTTATTGGGAACACTAAGGAGAATCTCACACTCCTTAAATCACATGGGTGAGTGATTTATCGGTCACGCATGCCGATAAACACTCGAGAGGTACGTTACTCGACAGAGCGGGGGCGGTCTCTCTAGACGGCCTCGTCACTCACCAAACCTCACCAAAATTACGTTAATTAATACTGCAACCACAATATATATATTTATATAAATCACACTTGTCACGGCCCTGGGAACACTACAAGAAATTTAAGCCACACTGTGGCACACTCCACAATAATCATTGCCAGGAATCACTGGCGTTACACATACCTGAGCGCTCAGTGTTGGAATTCCACACCTGCAAGACCACACATGGAAATGATATCACTCCGTCCCACGGACGATCAAAATGATTACCACAATGAAATAAAAGAATTATTACTTGGACATCCTCTCCGTCCTTGGCTAAACTATGTATCCTGTTCCCCGTGTGTACCCACACACACACACACACACACACACTGTACGTCTGTGTACACCAGACTTAAGTCCTTCTGGACTGACAAGATGACAACACAGGTGATTAATCTCCTCGCCCACAATTCACTCCACCTGAACAGGTGCTGCGTGACAATGTGACGGAACACTTGACCTCGAATTCAAGCTTTAAAGACTACTAATCACCGAAATACACACATAGGTACTTACTCATTCACACTGCCGGCTTTACACACCATTCCCATACATCAGGCACCCCGCTATAGGTGGCTGGCTCGCTCCGGGTGGCGTAGGCGGCGGTAGTTCCTGACCGTAGTACTTATACGGAAAATTGGCGCACACTCGAACCCCTCCCACTCAACACGGCTGAGTTCGCACCCTCGACTCCCCGGTGAAGTGAAGCGTTCATACCCAGGTGACACGCCCAACGATAGCGTCTCACACAAACATGGGAAATTGCCTTAACACTGACACAAATTTCCCCGTTCCCATCGACTGCTACAGAGCACTAGCAGGTCTAATCATCACTGGTATGGGATCTACGAGTCTGTTGCTGCTCGTATGCACATTCCCCCACGATCCCAGATCACTGTACCTCTACCCCCTGCATACAATAATGTCTTAAACCCCTCCAAGCGACGACTTCGGCCGGATTCTGTGACGACCGATGTCGTAGGTGAAGCAGGAAGCATCAGCAGTGAAGTAGTCCAGCCACCACGACACCCTATACTCCAATTTGGCCGAATTGAGTACAGTGGCGTCTTGACAAGGTGGCGGCTGAGTTCAGAATGATGCTACACAACGGCTATTCCCGCGTCCTTCTCGAAATAACCAATGAGAGGAAGGCATACAGCGGCCTACCCCTCTCATCCAATCAGCGACGGTGTAGCATAGCCCCTAGGGCAGCTCCAAGATGGCCGACCAACATGGCGGCTCAAGATGTTTACTAAGATGGCGGCTGTCTCCATGACAACCACTCAAGTGGCCGGCGAGCGTGGGACCCCACATGTTTCACCCCACGCCTGCGGCCTAGGCGTTCGCGTGCAAAGTTGTCTGGCTCCATGCCATACAATGAGATGATGCTATCAGCTCTAGCACTGTCCACAGACATGCCACCCCGGCCAGGGTAACATTTATGGACTGCTGATGACTGGGGCTCTCACATGAGCCCAAACACTAGATGTTTCGGTTGCTGGTACAAAACTTAAGTCCGCCCACTTAACAAGTGTACTGGCTCCCACAGGCATAAGAGCACTATTGTAAGTGAGCTGGTGAACCACCTAATCACAATCGTTACGGGCTGAGAATAGGACTCCACAGGATCGGTACGGGCTGAGTATAGGACTCCACAGGATCGTTACTGGCTGAGTATAGGGCTCCACAGGATTCAATCAGTATGAGTATAGGACTGCACAGGATCAGTTCGAGCAGTGTACAGGACTCCACAGGATCAGTTCGAGCAGTGTACAGGACTCCACAGGATTCTATCAGTATGAGTATAGGACTTATGAGGATCAGTACGGGCTGAGTAAAGGACTCCACAGGATCGGTACGGGCTGAGTATAGGACTCCACAGGATCAGTACAGGGTAAGTATAGGACTCCCCAGGATCGGTACGGACTGAGTATAGGACTCCATAGGATCGGTACAGGCTGAGTATAAGACTCCATAGGATCGGTTCGGGCTGAGCACAGGACTCCACAGGATCGGTACGGGCTGAGTACAGAACTGCACAGGATCGGTACGGGCAGAGTATAGGACTCCACAGGATCGGTAAGGGCTGGGTATAGGACTCCAAAGGATCGGTACGGCAGAGAATAGGAGTCCACAGTTTCGGTATGGGCTGAGTATAGGACTCAACAGGATCGGTACGGGCTGAGTATAGGACTCCACAGGATCATTACGGGGTGAGAATAGGACTGCACAGGATCGTTTTGGGTTGAGTACAAGACTCCACAGAATCGGTTAGGGCTGAGTATAGGACTCCACAGGATCGGTACGGGGTAAGTATAGGACTCCATAGGAACGGTACAGGCTGAGTATAAGACTCCATAGGGTCCGTTCGGGCTGAGTACAGGACTCCACAGGATCGGTACGGGCTGAGTACAGAACTGCACTGGATCGGTACGGGCAGAGTATAGGACTACACAGGATCGGTACGGGCTGGGTATAGGACTCCACCGGATCGGTACGGGCTGAGTATTGGACTCCACAGGAATGGTACGGGCAGTGTATAGGACTTCAGAGGATTGGTACAGGCTTAGTATAGCACTCCACAGAACCGGTACGAGCGGAGTATAGCACTCCACAGCATCGTTTCGGGCTGAGTATAGGACTCCACAGGATTGGTACGTGCTAAGTATAGGACTAAAGAGGATCGTTAAAGGGTGAGTATAGCACTCCACAAGATCGGTACGGGCTGAGTATAGGACTCAACAGGATTGGTACGGGCTGAGTATAGGACTGCACAGGATCGTTTTGGGTTGAGTACAGGACTCCAAAGAATCGGTTCGGGCTGAGTATAGGACTCCACAGTATTGGTACAGGGTAAGTGTAGGACTCCACAGGATCGGTACGGGCAGTGTATAGGACTCCACAGGATCGGTACTGGCTGTGTATAGGACTGCATTCGATCGATACGGGCTGAATATAGGACTGCACACGATCGATACGGGGTAAGTATAGGACTCCACAGGATCGATATGAGCTGAGTATAGGACTGCACAGCATCGGTAGGGGCTGAGTACAGGACTCCACAGCATCGGTACGAGCTGAGTATAAGACTCCATAGGATCGGTTCGGGCTGAGCACAGGACTCCACAGGATCGGTACGGGCTGAGTACAGAACTGCACAGGATCGGTACGGGCAGAGTATAGGACTCCACAGGATCGGTAAGGGCTGGGTATAGGACTCCAAAGGATCGGTACGGCAGAGAATAGGAGTCCACAGTTTCGGTATGGGCTGAGTATAGGACTCAACAGGATCGGTACGGGCTGAGTATAGGACTCCACAGGATCATTACGGGGTGAGAATAGGACTGCACAGGATCGTTTTGGGTTGAGTACAAGACTCCACAGAATCGGTTCGGGCTGAGTATAGGACTCCACAGGATCGGTACGGGGTAAGTATAGGACTCCATAGGAACGGTACAGGCTGAGTATAAGACTCCATAGGGTCCGTTCGGGCTGAGTACAGGACTCCACAGGATCGGTACGGGCTGAGTACAGAACTGCACTGGATCGGTACGGGCAGAGTATAGGACTACACAGGATCGGTACGGGCTGGGTATAGGACTCCACCGGATCGGTACGGGCTGAGTATTGGACTCCACAGGAATGGTACGGGCAGTGTATAGGACTTCAGAGGATTGGTACAGGCTTAGTATAGCACTCCACAGAACCGGTACGAGCGGAGTATAGCACTCCACAGCATCGTTTCGGGCTGAGTATAGGACTCCACAGGATTGGTACGTGCTAAGTATAGGACTAAAGAGGATCGTTAAAGGGTGAGTATAGCACTCCACAAGATCGGTACGGGCTGAGTATAGGACTCAACAGGATTGGTACGGGCTGAGTATAGGACTGCACAGGATCGTTTTGGGTTGAGTACAGGACTCCAAAGAATCGGTTCGGGCTGAGTATAGGACTCCACAGTATTGGTACAGGGTAAGTGTAGGACTCCACAGGATCGGTACGGGCAGTGTATAGGACTCCACAGGATCGGTACTGGCTGTGTATAGGACTGCATTCGATCGATACGGGCTGAATATAGGACTGCACACGATCGATACGGGGTAAGTATAGGACTCCACAGGATCGATATGAGCTGAGTATAGGACTGCACAGCATCGGTAGGGGCTGAGTACAGGACTCCACAGCATCGGTACGAGCTGAGTATAAGACTCCATAGGATCGGTTCGGGCCGAGCACAGGACTCCACAGGATCGGTACGGGCTGAGTACAGAACTGCACAGGATCGGTACGGGCAGAGTATAGGACTCCACAGGATCGGTAAGGGCTGGGTATAGGACTCCAAAGGATCGGTACGGCAGAGAATAGGAGTCCACAGTTTCGGTATGGGCTGAGTATAGGACTCAACAGGATCGGTACGGGCTGAGTATTGGACTCCACAGGATCATTACGGGGTGAGAATAGGACTGCACAGGATCGTTTTGGGTTGAGTACAAGACTCCACAGAATCGGTTCGGGCTGAGTATAGGACTCCACAGGATCGGTACGGGGTAAGTATAGGACTCCATAGGAACGGTACAGGCTGAGTATAAGACTCCATAGGGTCCGTTCGGGCTGAGTACAGGACTCCACAGGATCGGTACGGGCTGAGTACAGAACTGCACTGGATCGGTACGGGCAGAGTATAGGACTACACAGGATCGGTACGGGCTGGGTATAGGACTCCACCGGATCGGTACGGGCTGAGTATTGGACTCCACAGGAATGGTACGGGCAGTGTATAGGACTTCAGAGGATTGGTACAGGCTTAGTATAGCACTCCACAGAACCGGTACGAGCGGAGTATAGCACTCCACAGCATCGTTTCGGGCTGAGTATAGGACTCCACAGGATTGGTACGTGCTAAGTATAGGACTAAAGAGGATCGTTAAAGGGTGAGTATAGCACTCCACAAGATCGGTACGGGCTGAGTATAGGACTCAACAGGATTGGTACGGGCTGAGTATAGGACTGCACAGGATCGTTTTGGGTTGAGTACAGGACTCCAAAGAATCGGTTCGGGCTGAGTATAGGACTCCACAGTATTGGTACAGGGTAAGTGTAGGACTCCACAGGATCGGTACGGGCAGTGTATAGGACTCCACAGGATCGGTACTGGCTGTGTATAGGACTGCATTCGATCGATACGGGCTGAATATAGGACTGCACACGATCGATACAGGGTAAGTATAGGACTCCACAGGATCGATATGAGCTGAGTATAGGACTGCACAGCATCGGTAGGGGCTGAGTACAGGACTCCACAGCATCGGTACGAGCTGAGTATAGGTCTCCGCAGGATCGGTATGGGCTGAGTAGAGGACTCCACAGGATCGGTACGGGCTGAGTATAGGGCTCCACAGGATCGGGACAGGATGAGTATAAGACTCCATAAGATCGGATCGGGCTGAGTACAGGACTCCCCAGGATCGGTACGGGCTGAGTATAGGACTCCACAGGATTGGTACGGGCAGTTCATAGGACTGCACAGGGTCAGTACGGGCTGAGTACAGGACTCCAAAGGATCGGTACAGGGTAAGTAAAGGACTCCACAGGATCGGTACGGGCTGAGTATAGGACTCCATCGGATTGGTACGGGCTGAGCATAGCATTCCACAGGATTGTTGAGGGCTGAGTATAGGGCTCCTCAGGATCGGTACGGGCTGTGTATAACACTCCCCAGGATCGGTACGTGCTGAGTATAGAGCTGCACAGGATCAGTACTGGATTTGTATAACACTCCACAGGATCGTTACGAGCTAAGTATAGGACTCCACAGGTTCTGTACGCGCTTACTTTAGAACTCCACAGGATCAGTACGAGCTGAGTACAGGACTCCACAGGATCGGTACAGGTGGAGTATTGGACTCCACAGGATCAGAACGGGCTGAATATAGAACTCCAGTGGATTGTTACAGGCTGAGTATAGGGCTGCACAGGATCGGTACGGGCTGAATATAGGACTCCACAGGATCGGTACAGGCTGAGTATAGGAATCAACAGGATCGGTATTGGCTAAGTATAGGAGTCCACAGGATCGGTACAGGTGGAGTATAGGACTCCACAGGATCGTATTGGGCTGAGTATATGACTCTACAGAATCGGCACGGCAGAGTATAGGACTCCACAGGATCGTTACGGGCTAAGTATAGGACTCCACAGGATCGGTACGAGCTGAGTATATGACTCCACAGGATCGTTACGGGCTGAGAAGAGGGCTCCACAGGATCGGTTCGGACTGAGTATAGCGCTCCACTGGATCGGTAAGGGCTGAATATAACACTCTACAGGATCGTTACGAGCTGAGTATAGGAGTCCACAGGATCGGTACGGGCTGAGTTTAGGACTCCACAGGACAAGGTACAGGCTGAGTATGTAACTCCACAGGATCAGTACGGGCTGAGTATAGGACTGCACAGGATCAGTTAGGGCTGAGTACAGGACTCCACAGGATTGATACAAGCTGAGTATAGGTCTCCGCAGAATCGGTATGGACTGAGTTTAGGACTCCACAGGATAGGTACGGACTGAGGATAGGACTCCAAAGGATCAGTACGGGGAAAGTATATGACTCCACAGGATCGGTACGGGCTGAGTATAGGACTCCACAGGATCGGTACAGGCTGAGTATAGGACTCCATTAGATCGGTTCGGGCTGAGTACAGAACTGCACAGGATCGGTCCGGGCTGGGTATAGGACTCCACAGGATCGGTACGGGCTGAGAATTGGACTCCACAGGATCGGTACAGGCTTAGTATAACACTCTACAGAATTGGTACGGGCTGAGTATAGCACTCCACAGGATCGGTACGGAGTGAGTATAGGACTCCACATGGTCGGTACGGGCTCAGTATAGGATTGCACAGGATCGTTTCGGGCTGAGTATAAGACTCCACAGGATCAGTATGGGCTGAATTTAGGACTCCACAGGATCGGATCGGGCTGAGTACAGGACTTTCCAGGATCGGTACGGGCTGAGTATAGTACTCCACAGGATTGGTACGGGCCGTTCATAGGACTGCACAGGATAAGTACGGGCTGAGTACACTACTACACAGGATCGGTACAGGGTAAGTATAAGACTCCACAGGATCGGTACAGGCTGAGTATAGGACTCCACCGGATCGGTCCGGACTGAGTATAGCACTCCACAGGATCGTTGAGGGCTCCTCAGGATCGGTACGGGCTGAGTATAACACTCCCCATGATCGGTACGTGCTGCGTATAGAACTGCACAGGATCAGTACAGGATTTGTATAACAGTCCACAGGATCGTTACGAGCTAAGTATAGGACTCCACAGGATCTAAGAACATAAGAACAAAGGTAACTGCAGAAGGACTATTGGCCCATACGAGTCAGCTCCTATTTATAACCACCCAATCCCACTCATATACTTGTCCAACCCGCGCTTGAAACAATCGAGGGACCCCACCTGCAGCATGTTACGTTGTAATTGGTTCCACAAATCAACAACCCTGTTACTGAACCAGTATTTACCCAAGTCTTTCCTAAATCTAAACTTATCCAATTTATACCCATTGTTTCGTGTTCTTTCTTGTGTTGATACTTTTAATACCTTATTAATATCCCCTTTGTTATGTCCATTCACCCACTTGTACACCTCTATCATGTCACCCCTAACTCTTAGCCTTTCCAGTGAATGCAACTTAAGCTTTGTTAATCTTTCTTCATATGAAAGATTTCTAATTTGGGGAATTAACTTAGTCATCCTACGCTGGACACGTTCAAGTGAATTTATATCCATTCTATAATATGGCGACCAAAATTGAATTGCATAATCTAAATGGGGCCTAACTAGAGCAAGATATAGCTTGAGAACCACACCAGGTGTCTTGTTACTAACGCTGCGATTAATAAATCCAAGTGTCCGATTTGCCTTATTACGAACATTAATGCATTGATCCTTTTGTTTTAAATTCTTACTAATCATAACTCCCAGATCCCTTTCGCAATCCGACTTCGCTATCTCAACACCATCTAGCTCGTATCTTGTAACTCTATCATCATTACCTAACCTCAGAACTTTACATTTATCAGCATTAAACTGCATCTGCCAATCCTTTGACCATTTCAAAACCCTATCTAGATCAACTTGAAGTGATAGTGAGTCCTCCTCCGAATTAATTTCCCTACCGATTTTCGTATCATCGGCAAATTTGCAAATGTTGCTACTCAAACCTGAATCTAAATCATTTATATATATTATAAACAACAGAGGCCACAGGACAGAGCCTTGAGGCACTCCACTTAAAACATTTTCCCACTCTGACTTGATTCCATTTATACTAACTCTCTGTTTCCTTTGGTATAGCCATGCCCTAATCCAGCTTAATATAGCACCCCCAATACCATGAGACTCTATCTTTTTAATCAGTCTTTCATGTGGCACTGTATCAAAAGCTTTGCTAAAGTCAAGGTACACAACATCACAATCCTTACCACTATCAACTGCCTCAACTATGCTAGAATAAAAAGATAACAAATTTGTTAAACATGAACGGCCATTTATAAAACCATGTTGCGACTCAATTATTAATTTATGTTTTTCAAGATGAAGACGAATTTTATTTGCTATTATAGATTCGTGTGGGAACCGACCTGTGAGATTTATATTTATTTAATTTATATGAATTTATATTTACGTTAATTTATATACTTCGATAGCAATTTGTTTGATAATGAGTGGATTGTATTTCTGCAATAATCTCATAATCTCACAAATCGATCCTCTACACATTAGGGGGGTTTATTAAAAGAATATATATGCAGCCAATCTAACTACAGTATTAGACTACATACATTGAAGAGGTTCCTTATCTTATAGTACAGCAGGCTAGTCCACCAGGTATAACTAGGGTGTAGACACCAAATTATCCTCTTTGAGGTAGCTTCCATCACCCAGTAAATGATGCACAAAGCATATGCTTCCTCGTCTTGACCTGTCAAAAGGGCGCTAGCTGTAAAGCCAGATTCTATATATGACAAGGATTTCAGAGAAAACTGTACATGGAACATTGAAGACCTGGCTTAATTACCTTTAGTTTGAGGCTTCCACGTGCTCTAACCGGGTCACCCTATATAATGACATTAATGGCCATAAATGAAAGATACTGGGTTTCGGAAAGAACACTTAACTTGATTTGTTGACAGCGTGTTGAAAATGTTACACCTTTGGTTTCCATAACACTACGTCCAAGTAAAATTAACAGGAGCTGTATTTGCTCCTGTGAGCCTCTGGTCTAGTATCAACAATGGCTGCGTCTAACACTCCATACTATTGACGCCTGGCCGACATTGTCCAGATATGATAGGAGCCGAATTTGCTCCACGCGTCTCGGATGTGACACAACAATGGCTGCCCTCCTTCCTCCCTCTGACGCCTGGCTTACATTGTCCACATGTCAGAAAGTGATAGAAGGGTCACATTTACTCTACTTTAATATTGATAATTAAGTTAATTTATATAAGATGTTTTATGATGGTAAAGTCCAAAGACTAATGTATTTAAGAATAATTCCCACCATAATAGGTGGAGAATATAATAGTATGTGGTGATGATATCCCGTTTTCTATAGACGGTAATTCCACTACAAGTTACGTTTTCTATGGGTAACTTGTTTATACAATACAGCTATTATCTGTATGATTATTAAATGGTGTCGGATTTTCCAACATAATTCCCCAGGGGCTGCTCACGGGTCGAAGTCCTATTTAGAACAGACGAACACCGATACTCCTCCTTCGAATTATTAGATTAATTTGATGTTAGTAGTTAGTAATCACACATTTGTGCATCTGTTCGAACAGGACGGATGTCCCGTACTAGAGTTGTAGGGGTTAGAAGTCTAATGCGATTTCATTTCCCTGTCAACTCTTGAAAGGCTAATATTCAAGCCTTATACATATTATTTAACCCAGAAGACTGAATGTGATCAAGTACTACAGTCAAGTATGATTCAGGGACTGCAGTGAGATCAGTGACATTAGATATAACTTGAAGTTTCTTCAGGTAACTGGTCACTGATATATAAACACTGAGGCCCATGGAATACATCTTGATTAAATAATAAATGTATCAAATCAGTCATCAAATTTATTGGGGTTTAATTTAGTTAATTGATTCAGAAGATTGAATAGCTCATCATTAAAGTAAAGTATGGTTCTGAGACTGCAGTGGGTTCAGTGACATTGGTCGCAGTGACTTGTAGCTGTTTTAGGCTACTGTTCACTGATTTGCCACTGAGGCCTCATGAACTCATCTTCAGCTTTAAATGATGATACTAACATCAACCTCTGTTGGTATAGTCAGCTGTAATCTCCTTAGTATAATGCTACTGGAGAAATATAATCAGCTGACAAATTTAGATTTCTATTGGTATTGTTTATCTGCAGGCATAGGTCTCCTCAGGCTTGATACTGGGCCTGAGAGTAATTTACCTCCTGCAGAGTTTAACATGGTTATACCCTGATATTTAGTAGGGCTACCGATGAATCGATGACAATAGTCTGTCCCTACAAGGAGACCGAAGTCAGTGAGGTGATCAGACTTAATATTATCTGCCAATTTTATTCCTCTATTTCTCAGGAATTTGGCTGTTGCTCTCAGACCTTGAACTTGTAGGTCTACTGGTATTTTGTCCACCACAATGGCTTGTACTCGACAGACGTACCTGCCTAAGCGTACTGATGGTTGTACCACCTGGTAGACTTGAGGTCCTGCATCTGTTACAAACCCTGAGATGTTGAATGACATCTGGGCTACAGGCCTTAATTGTAGTTCATCTGCCAACTTTTTAGTGACATATGTTCTTTGGGATCCTTGGTCAAACAACCCACGGGTATGGACCTTGGCCCTCTTATTCAGGATGGAAATTTGGGCAGTAGGCAAAGTCGTATTACCTTTAGACTTTGCCGAATGGACACTCTTTGTTTGTTGCACCTTGCAGTACTGTACTGTGGTGGGAATGCTATCTTCCACCTTGGGTCTTGGAGACGTTGTTTTGGTGTCTCTGCACAATGCTGCATGGTGCTGACCTTTGTTACACCTATTACAGGTATGTAATTGGGTATCACAGTCGTTGATGTTATGTTTCCTGAGGCACCTCGTGCAATGTTGCAAATCTTTGAGTCGCTCAACACGGGCGTCACTATCAGGAAAATTAGAGCAGTGGTACATTGAATGTTTCTCATTGCAGAACAAACATGTTCCATAGTTTCCAGTACCCTTTGGTGTCACGTTCTTGGGTGACACAGTAACTATAGGCTTGGAGGGTCCCACTGCATATACGCCCACACTGCTACTGTTCCACTTTGGTGTTGAATTATATTGTCTAGATTGATTTGGAGTACCTTTGGTACTCTGTGGTTTACTATTATTGGTTTCTGAGGGTTTACTTGGTGGTTTTAATTTGTCATGTGTTCGTAATTGATGAACTACTGACTTTAAACCTTCAGATATTTCATTCATGGATAAGATACTTTTATTGTAATGAGCACTCATTTGTCTCAATATGAGTCTACAAGGTCAACGAATTTGTTCCAAAATTCGTCCCATTCTTCCTCATCTTTTCCTGAGAAAGTGGGTAAATTAATTGGAGGGAGTCGAGCTTCTGCTTGACTCGTATTAGATGCAACTGTTGTTGTTGTTGCTGTTGCCTTGTTCTGGGCAATTAATTTAACATAAGGGTGTAACGTGGCCTGAGTGTGATCTTCATAATTCGCAAGATCAACCATAATGTCGTCTATTTCTGTTTCTGATAAATTGGTGTTGGCAAGTTCAGCCACATATGTTGCTATTTGACATTTGATTTGCTCAAATTTACCTGCAGCTGCTTGATAATAGCTTTCCAGGTCAGCATAATCAACTTGAGATTGTTGTGACAAATCTTCACATTTCTTGATCTGTCTTGTTAAGTGGCCTTTAAGACCTGCAAGGGTTCTTTTCATTCTCCCTGCATTATCCATACTGGCTCGTTGGTGAAGCCTTGTGGGGCTTGTACTTGGGCTGCTCATAATACTGAACAAACCCTAATGATAGCCTAGGGTAAATTCTGCACTCACTAGGCAATAATCCTACCTCTACTAGAGGTTAGCACTTAAAATTAATACACATTATATATATATACAATCATACACACTAATGATTTGAGTGATAAACCAGTGTCACTGGAAGTACCTTTAGGTTAGCTCTTCTATATCACCCTAGGATGGTCGAGACACTAATTAATCACTCAAAGGTGTAATGATCATAAGTAAATTATTATATATACACAACTCAACTCGAGTTGATAAAAATTACACCCAAAATAGGGTCTGCACTATTCATTAATGGTGTTAAGTTGTTTAATATAGTACAACTGATTACGGTAATAATGGGACTAGGATGAACGATAATAGTTCAACTAGTCATATCCTACCCTGTTGTGGGTTGGCAATTAGTAAATATTATATTGAGAACACTAGTGCAGTATATATTAAATGATTCTCTATTTGGAGAAATAATATACACAATTATTGATAATAGCCTCTTAATTGCCTCTATGAAACTTCTAATATTATCAAGAAGTATTAAATATTATTAGTGACCTCGCGAAATAAACTCCACAAAATTCGTAGATAATCTCTCGCGAAATTTAACACCACGAAATCCGTGAACAATCACGCGACACCACTGCCACTACTTTGGCTGGCTTCAATATTAGCGCTGTCATTTCACGAAATAACACGCCACCAAATATCTGTGGGTGTGCATGAAACCACTGATGAAGCTGAACTCAGTTGAGGGGGGGGGCTCCTGAGCTCCCACAAGGCTTCGCCGCTGTCTTTGACTGGCTTTGTTTAAATCACACTGCACTAGTATATTTAATGAATCCACTGGTTAACTGGTTCATCCGGTACTAAGATGACCAAATGTGGGTTCATAGGACCGAATATTCCAGTTCCAAAGGTCCAAATAATGTGGGAACCGACCTGTGAGATTTATATTTATTTAATTTATATGAATTTATATTTACGTTAATTTATATACTTCGATAGCAATTTGTTTGATTATGAGTGGACTGTATTTCTGCAATAATCTCATAATCTCACAAATCGATCCTCTACACATTAGGGGGGTTTATTAAAAGAATATATATGCAGCCAATCTAACTACAGTATTAGACTACATACATTGAAGAGGTTCCTTATCTTATAGTACAGCAGGCTAGTCCACCAGGTATAACTAGGGTGTAGACACCAAATTATCCTCTTTGAGGTAGCTTCCATCACCCAGTAACTGATGCACAAAGCATATGCTTCCTCGTCTTGACCTGTCAAAAGGGCGCTAGCTGTAAAGCCAGATTCTATATATGACAAGTATTTCAGAGAAAACTGTACATGGAACATTGAAGACCTGGCTTAATTACCTTTAGTTTGAGGCTTCCACGTGCTCTAACCGGTTCACCCTATATAATGACATTAATGGCCATAAATGAAAGATACTGGGTTTCGGAAAGAACACTTAACTTGATTTGTTGACAGCGTGTTGAAAATGTTACACCTTTGGTTTCCATAACACTACGTCCAAGTAAAATTAACAGGAGCTGTATTTGCTCCTGTGAGCCTCTGGTCTAGTATCAACAATGGCTGCGTCTAACACTCCATACTATTGACGCCTGGCCGACATTGTCCAGATATGATAGGAGCCGAATTTGCTCCACGCGTCTCGGATGTGACACAACAATGGCTGCCCTCCTTCCTCCCTCTGACGCCTGGCTTACATTGTCCACATGTCAGAAAGTGATAGAAGGGTCACATTTACTCTACTTTAATATTGATAATTAAGTTAATTTATATAAGATGTTTTACGATGGTAAAGTCCAAAGACTAATGTATTTAAGAATAATTCCCACCATAATAGGTGGAGAATATAAAAGTATGTGGTGATGATATCCCGTTTTCTATAGACGGTAATTCCACTACAAGTTACGTTTTCTATGGGTAACTTGTTTATACAATACAGCTATTATCTGTATGATTATTAAATGGTGTCGGATTTTCCGACAATTCGAGTAACTTTCCCACAATAGAGGTTAGGCTAATTGGTCGATAGTTAGACGCAAGTGATCTATCTCCTTTCTTAAAAACTGGTATCACATTAGCAACTTTCCAAAACTCTGGCACTCTGCCTGACTCTATTGATTTATTAAATATGGTTGACAGTGGGTCAGAAAGCTCCTCTTTGCATTCTTTAAGCACCCTGGCAAACACTTCATCCGGCCCTGGGGATTTGTTTGGTTTGAGTTTTACTATTTGTTTAAGAACATCCTCCCTGGTAACTGCTAAACTCGTCAACCTGTCCTCGTCCCCACCCACATAGACTTGTTCAGCTGAAGGCATATTGTTAAGTTCCTCTTTAGTAAATACAGATACAAAATATTTATTAAAAATACTACTCATCTCTTCATCACTATCTGTTATTTGACCTGTCTCAGTTTTTAATGGACCTATCCTTTCCCTAGTCTTAGTACGATATAACTGAAAAACCCTTTAGGATTTGTCTTTGCTTGCCCTGCTATGCGAACTTCATAGTTTCTTTTTGCTTTCCTTATCTCTTTTTTAACATTTCTAACCAGTTGTACGAATTCCTGTTCTAAAGTGACCTCCCCATTTTTAATCCTTTTGTACCAAACTCTCTTTTTACCTATAAGGTTCTTCAAATTCTTTGTTATCCACTTTGTGTCATTAGTATTCGATCTATTCAATTTGTATGGTATACTACGTTCCTGTGCTTTGTTTAGAATATTCTTAAATAAGTTATATATTGAATCCACATCGAAATCCCCATTTAAGTCACCTATCGCTGGGTTCATGTCTCGCTCCAAGACCGGCCCACACCCCATACCCAAGACTTTCCAATCAATTTGACCCAAAAAATTTCTTAGGCTATTAAAATCAGCTTTTCGAAAATCTAGCACTTTAACAGAATTTTCTCCTACTGGTCTATTCCATTCTGTGCTAAATCTGATTTCTTTGTTATCACTGTTCCCTAGCTCACTCCCTATTTCGATGTCATTAATTTGTGTTTCCCTGTTAGTTAACACTAAATCTAAAATATTATTTTCCCGTGTTGGTTCCTTAATGTGTTGCGTAAAAAAGCAATCGTCAATTAATTCTAGAAAATCTTCTGCTTCACTGTTCCCTGTTTTGTTCAACCAGTTTATTCCGCTAAAATTAAAGTCACCCATGACATAAATACTGTTAGATCTAGATGCTCTAGATATTTCATCCCATAGGTGCTTTGCTTCCATTCTGTCTAAATTTGGTGGCCTATATATAACTCCTATTATAATATTATTAGCTTTTTCGTTTAATTCTATCCAAATAGTATCTGTGTGTGGCTCAGTTTTGATTCCCTCTTTGAGACTACATTTCAAATTGTCCCTATCATATATGGCTAGTCCACCTCCTCGTCTAATATATCTATCTGTGTGAAATAGTTTAAATCCATTTATTTGATATTCAGCTAATAGTTCTCTATTTTCTACATTCATCCACGTTTCGGTAAGTGCAATAATATCTATTTTTTCTGTGCAGACAAGAGCATTTAATTCGTTAATTTTATTTCTTAGACTTCTACTGTTAGTGTAATATACCCTAAGTGAATTGTTGTTTTGAGGCCCTTCTCTTTCCCTGATCATTTTGCCAATTCCTTTCTCCCACAAACACATACTTTTATTACCTCCTTCCTCCAAATCAATTCCCATACCTCTATCTACTAACAGTTTAAACCCAAACAAACACCTCTAACCACTTCTTCAAACGAGTTCCCAACAGCAACAACCCCAGCTCTCGATAGATGCACCCCATCACGAGCATACATTTCATTTCTTCCATAGAAGTGTTCCCAGTTGTCTATGAAAGATATTACATTTGATTTGCAATATCTTTCCAGCCGGCAATTGACACCAAGTGCCCTCGATATCCTTTCATTTCCCACTCCCTTTCTTAGAAGAATGCCACATATGATCGGGATTCCTCCCTTGCTCCTAACTAATTCTATGGCTGTTTTATACCTCTGAATCAGTTCCTCACTCCTAACTCGACCAACATCATTTCCTCCCACGCTAATGCAAATAATGGGATTGTTCCCATTTCCAGCCATAATATCATTCATGTTGTTTACAATATCACCAATGCCAGCTCCGGGATAGCAAACCCTTAACCTGTTCCCCCTATCTCTAGCACAAAACGTTCTATCCAAATACCTTATCTGGGAATCTCCCACAACTAAGGTTTGCTTAGGTACTTCCTTTACTCTCTGAGGGGCCTGCGCTTCCTTGCTCTTCGTTGCTTTCCCTTTTGCGCGATCCGCAGTCTCACCACAGCACTCGTCCTCCAAAACGTCAAGTGAATTAGAAGTTGCTATGGCGTTTGATGGCGGCTTTATCAAAGTCTTCTTAAGGCCCCTGTCTTTCACAACTCTCCAAGACGAGATCCATTTACTAGTGGTCTCCTCCTTCGTTACTTCTCGTTGTTCTTTCAGCTGACGCACCTCCTCCCGCAGAGAGTCCAACTCTGTCCTCAGGGCTCCCACTAGAGTCACCAGGTCCTTCACTACAACTTCCATATTGCAATGATAATATAACAACACTTAGGAGCTCCGGTTAACACACCCTCTCACTGAGACTATCTGCGCCTGACTGACTGAAGTGATCTGAACGGGCTTAGTTTAGAACTCCACAGGATCGGTACGAGCTGAGTACAGGACTCCACAGGATCAGTACAGGTTGAGTATTGGACTCCACAGGACCAGTACGGGCTGCACATAGAACTCCAGTGAATTGTTATGGGCTGAGTATAAGAATCCACAGGATCGGTATGGGCTAAGTATAGGACTCCACAGGATCGGTACAGGTGGAGTATAGGACTCCACAGGATCGTTTTGGGCTGAGTATAGGAGTCCACAGGACCGGTACGGGCTGAATATAGGACTCCACATGATCGTTTCGGGCTGAGTATATGACTCCACAGAATCGGCAGGGCTGAGTATAGGACTCCACAGGATCGTTACGGGCTGAGTATTGGGCTCCATAGGATCGATGCGGGCTGAATTTAGGACTCCACAGGATCGTTACGGGCTGAGTATAGGACTCCACAGGATCGGTATGGGCTGGTATAGGACTCCATAAGATCGGTATGGGCTGAGTATAGGACTCCACAGGATCGTTATGGGCTGAGTATAGGACTCCACAGGATCGGTACAGGCTGAGTATAGGACTCCACATAATCGGTAAGGGCTGAGTATAACACCTGTCTTCTTAAAAAGAACGTCAACAGTTGCCGTTTGACTCTACGGCTGTTTTTGGACGTTATTTTGCCTTAAACTACGTCTATTTTCGCTTCCATGGACTATCTCTTGTTATACAATGAAATACCACACTCTTATTATTCTATAACTCACAGATTATGCTCTGATATTTGTTCTTCAAGTAAAAATATATATATTTTTGCCTTAATTAGGCCCTAATCCAGAAAATTCCAGCCTATCGATCTTTATATTTAGGAAAACATCTAATAAATTTGGAAATGAATTTTTCGTTCGCCGACAGTTTCCTGTTACTATTTAGTCTTTTATGCTTTAATGTCGCTGGTCATTGTGACTTTCCCAGGATTTATATATGTTTTGTAGTAGCATTTAGTCACACTACAGTAATTTAACTAATGGGAAACCTTTATAGTCGTCGTAAATTAGTAATAATCATTAATCAAATAATAAATTAGCAAACATGTACAACTTCTTATGTTTTGACTTTTCGGGTAGGCCGTTCTGTTTGTTTACAACCCCAATGTTTCAAAAAACACAATACTTTTAATATATAAGTTCTAAGTATGCTCTAATACATGGTCCTCAATGAAAATTATGTTTTTTTTGTTAATTTGTCCATAATGAATGCGATTCGTTACTGTTGATCTTTATATTAAGAAAAACATCTAAGAAATTTGGTATTGAATTTTCGTTCAAATAAAGTTTCCAGTTACTATTTCCTAGTTATCCTTAAATGTAGGTGGTCATTATTTTACTGTTATGTATATAGAAATTTAGCATTATGCATTTATAATACAGAACAATTTGGTTATTCCACTGCCTCATAATTATATAAAATACATTCTGACAAATACTTGATAATTAAAATCAGAGTTTTTTGACAACTATAAAAAATCCTGTTGAAATCATGCCGTTTTGAGTTGTCATATGCTTCTTAGTAAATAATATTGTGTAATGTTTGGCACAATTTATCACTGTATTTACAAAATGTTTAGGTATTAATGTATTCCTTTTTTTTAATGTGTAATATGTTACTTAATCCTAAACTTCTTTTGCAACATTTATATCAGTTATAAATAATTGTCGCGAAACGGTGTATGAAAAAATAAATTTCCCCAAATGAAATTAGTGTATCGGCGATCGAGCGGCCATATTTAAAAGTGTATACTCTTGTCACAGTCCTGACATTAGTTTTTGATGTACGTATTTCATTTTTGTACCAATGTGTTCGCAATAGAATGTTCTAGAAGAACATAAGTATAAAACGTCACATAAGGATGTGTTTGACCGGCAGCATATATAAAAACTACGTCGATTATACTCGTCGTGTCAATAATACAATTGTTTTACCACGCTGATTCAATGCCATACTGTTTTCTCAAATAAGCTCTTCAGCTATTAGAGAAAACGTAAATTTCATGGCGAACATTTGTACACTATCCCCCAGTAGATCGGATCGAAATTGGAATTTATACAAATATTTATTCTCGTGTTGCCCGCCAGTGTCACCCTTGAGTAACCAGAAACGGATATAAAAATGCCTATGCTAACTCATCCTAATCCTTGCACAAGCCCTCCAGAATTTCTTTATTAAAGATCAGCAAAAAATTATTGCGCAGCTCATATTATACAGTTTAAGAATGGGATTTCCTTGTTCTAAAGGAATGAAAATGACACTGTTTTAATCTCAGTCGATTAAGGCAGTGTCTGGGATGCTCCCGGTGCCCGTGCCTGGTGCTCGTGCACCAGGCACAGGCGATAGTGTACGCTTAATTGTTCTTTTAGTGTAAATAACGGAATAAAATGTAAGACATAGTCTGCAGATCTTTTTCCAGATGTCTTTTATTTTTTTTCCTAAAGAAAACTAAGATATTGCGAATTTTGCTTAACAAGTACATTAATTATTAACTTTTTGTCGTTATTATTGCTATAATTAAAAGAATTACACCTTGTTTTTTGCTTATGTACAAAACATAGTCTAATAACCACAGTTCGTTGCCCCCAAATCAACACAACATAACCAGTTTACTCATGTCATCGCCCCAAAATCAACAAAAACAACCAGTGTATTATTGTAAATATTTATATCTTAGGATTTCTTAGCAATGGTAGACATTTTTAAGACTCTAACCTTCGTATGCTGTTTACGAACTGAAAGACCGGGCTTCACAACAAAAACATGGCCACATCAGTTGGATTATTCCGGTAATATTGAACTACTGTTCATTGTTATTAGTTTAACAATACTGTTAGGGAATGTCATAAGAGTTAGGGAATGTCATAAGAGTAGTCACAGGGCAACAAAAGATACCCAGCTTCTGGGTACGGGATCTTTGCCCGAAACGCTATGCGTGCTAGTGGCTTTACAATAATAATAATAATTTATTTAGGAAAAATATATTCATAGATGCAGAGTTACAGTACAAACATTCTGTTTGATTTATAGATAGAGGTAGTACATACAATACCTAAAGCCACTAGTACGCATAGCGTTTCGGGCAAGATTGTAAAATCTTCATTATTCCTATTTTCTCTCTTAACCCCCAGTGTACCTTCTCGTATAAAAATTAATAAATAACCAGGGTTTTTTATGCGATTGTGCTGAAAGCCTGACGTAAAATAAATCATTGTGTCGGAGAACAGGAAGCTACAAATTAGGCATATATTGAGGTTCCCCTCTCCCCCCTTTCCCCCCAATTACGGGTCTGTCTAATTACCACAAGCTACCACAAGCTACACAAGCTTCACAAAGCTTCCTGGCAATACGTTAGTAATGAATAAATATGATATGTTAGGCTGACCTAACCTAATCAAACGTAACCAAATCTAACCTAGCCAAATCTAACCTAACCTAATCAAACCTAACCAAATCTAACCTAACCAAATCAAACCTAACCAAATCTAACCTAACCTAATCAAACCTAACCAAATCTAACCTAACCAAATCTAACCTAACCAAATCTAACCTAACCAAATCTAACCTAACTTAACCAAACCAAACCTAACCTAACCTAACCGACGCTTGGATCGTCGACTTGATTTGGTGTCACCAGTTCTTTATTTTCGTCTAATTTCTTTATAAAAAGTTACTTTTTCAGATTAAAATTATGTTTTTTCGTGTTGTACATTCAGTACCAACATTATAATGAGTAAATATATCTTATTTATTCATTACTAACATATTGCCAGGAAGCTATGTGAAGCTTGTGTAGCTTGTGGTAGCTTGTAATTAGACAGACCGCCAATTACTGGTGGAGTAAATCAGCCTAGCCTACTTCTTCCTAGCATAACCTAGCCAAGCCTAGTCTACCCTTGCCTACCCTAGCAAACAGCCCTTGAACCCCCTACTGTTAAGACTCTGCTCTCTGATTGTACCTATGACACCTATTATTAATTTCCTTCTGTATCTTTAGCTCCAGTATGTTGTTATATTTTGCTGTGCAAATTTGGGACCTGGCCCTCCAGTATCTTACATATATGTATTATTTGATACCATTCTTGTCTCCTGTCCAGAGAGTACATTTTGAGAGCTTTGAGATGGTCTCAATTATTTAGATGTTTTATCATTTATAAGTTTGCTGTTTATGGTCTCTTTATTTCCTCTAATTCAGATATTTCTCCTGTTCAGAAAGGGGAAATCAGTACCGAGCAATACTCAAGATGGGACAGCACCAGTTATTTGAATAGTATTAGCATTACTGTGGGTGGGGTCTTTGAATTTTAACATTCTCATAAACCATCCCATTATTTTTCTGGCCGCCACTATATTTGCTCGGTTATGTTCACAAAGTGTGAGGTCGTCAGACGTCGTAACTCTCAGATCTCTTGCATGTTTTTTCCTTCTTAGAGTAGGTCTGATTGTGTCCTGTGCTCCTTGTTTCATTTAATTTCCTCGTTTCTACCATACTTCAGCACCTGTAACTTATCACTGTTATTTCTGTTTTTTCAATGTCTCCTACAGTGCCAATTTTCTTGTGTCTTCTGTATCATCTGTAAAGTTTCATTGTTCAAATGTGTTATAAAATACATGCACCACCATCTTAGTGGTGCATATATGCATTCTACCGTGCATTTATATGCAAGGTAGAAAAATATGCATGAAAAAATATATATGAAAAATATGCATTTTTGTTTTTTTATAATTAATCTAAACTGATGCTATTGTATATCTGTTATTAAAATATTTTTGTTTTTTTAGGTAAAATTTAAATCAAACAACATTATCAATTGCAACATTACAAAATTGTCAACAATTCTATCTGAGAGAACATTACAGCAATGGCTTCCAGTAATTCAAGTAAGTTACATTATAATTGTGATTTGTATATAATATATACTTTAAATTTTATTTTTGTAGGTTATTAATTTTATTTGGGTGTAAGTTCACATTATCATTAGATATAGAGTATAAAATCTTAATTTTGTCTGTTAAAATTGCATATCTATTTCAAACTTTATTAATACCACAAAATGTTAGTTAAGTTGAATATTAATTTAATATTATTGGAAGATCAAAAAACTTAGTCAAATAAATATTTGATTCACAATTAAATTATTTGCAGCTCAAAAGTTGCAATTTTGATTTACATTGAAAATTCCAGATTATTCTTCTCTTATTTAAACATATTAAATTTGGTTTACTTGTGTAATTAATAAAATCTGGTGCTGTACAGGTTCTCAATAATACAATCATAATTCTCCGCTCAGTCTTCTGTAGCACTGTACTTCTTTGTGCTCTTTCATTATGCTGCTACTGTGTTTTTTGTTCCACTGTATTACATTTTAAACATTTTACTCTTTTTATGATTGCCCAGATTATCTTTATTTACAGGCCAGAAGAAACCCTTCCAGCGGTGTTGTCCCATCTGCAGTAATGTCATTAGTGTTCGTCGAGATTTCTGCAACTGTGGACACAGCTTTATAGATGAAAAGCGTAAGGGTGATGTAGGGCGGGAGGAGAAATATAAGGAAATGGGTCGAAGAGCTGCTAAGCATCGAAACCTTTGCAGATCATTTAAAGCCATGAGAAAATCTGTAAGTATTTCATGCATTCTGTTATTTCTTCAATTAGAATTGTATTATATTGTATTAATATCCATTCTGTTAGGTTTTAAATTGTCCAACAAATAAACAGATTTTAAGCCATTTGATAATTAATTAGTATTAACATTTTCAATTTTGGTGAATACTGTACTTATTGATGTTAATAATAAAGTAATGTGCAATATATATGTATTTTTGTGTTATTTTATATTTTTTAATTTCCATTAGTTATGTAAATATACTTTAATGACATAACTATCAGTAGGTCTCTTAAACTAGGTAAGAAAAGTACATCTTAAGCTACTTCGGTACTTCTGCACTTTTGCAGATGTACCCAATGCTGTATGAGGGAAGGATGCTGTCTGTTTCAGAAGCTTATGGTTATCCCATCTTATATTCTGTAATCATAAAGTTAATCTCTTTTTTTATAATTGAAGCCATATCTCTTGAACACTGTGTTCAAATTAACACTAAAAATTTTTTAGTTATATTTGTAAATATTTTGTTGTATTGCAGGTCTCTAAGCTACAAGGTGGTGGTTATCAAGTTGCTGTCATCTGTTTTAAGGTCGGCAATAGAAATACCACAAAGGGCATGCTACCAGGAAGTGGTCTGTCAAGCAAAAATGTTAATAACCTCACCGAATTGTTTTATCTTGGTAATTATTATTATTATTATTTTGCATAAGCTAACAATGAAAATCATAAACACCTGCATGTTCCTTTGTGTTGGCAATAATGAAAAGCATTTACATAGTACAGTAGTTTAGTTCATATATTATGCATCCCATATCCATGTTGTTAGCGGTAGTGGAAATGGTTGCAGAGGCACATAATTAATTGGCTCCGGGACTGAACCAAGCAATTCATTTTAGCTAAGCAAGTTTCAATCTTGATGACCTAATTACATAATTCCATGCACATCACCACATTGACAATGGGCTCGAGACCGACCATGAGTACAGATTTTAAATTAAGCAACTGACATGTGTGGAGAGCTAGTGTCACAATTGATATGTTTATCTTGCACACTGCCTCCATCCAGTGGACAGCGGTGGATAGGTTACCATCACTTAGTTACTACATACAGTTAGCAAACTGGTGATATTTGACCAAGATTTCTGGCAGCAGATCATTTTGACTGAAATATTTACTCATATCTTGAACATTTGTTATAGAATTATCCGAATTCACATATCTTTTTTCACTCCATCACATAGTGGAGGAGGGTATGCAAATAATTTTGACACACTTTACTTTGCATCAGGTCTATATCAGCAGATAATGAGACTTCCTTTACATATGGGTACCAAAATTCCCATAATGAAATAGTTCCTCATTGCTGCCAAATTTCACATTACAGTGTTTCTTTCAATTAAAGTTTTTTGGAGCACATATTTTGTAATGATGATACCATATTAATTTTATGCATGTTTCTTTATTTTCAGCATACTGTACATGCAGGACAATGGATCAAGTGTCAACAAGATACCAACAAATAATATAGATGCCCAAGAAGATATCAACATCAGTGAGGCAAAAGAAAAGAATGGGGAGCAAGAGCTTAAGTTAAAGAAAATGAAGAAAAAACGAAGACTGTCTGAAGATTCAACTATTAAAGGTAATCAAAACTCATTCTTCGTTTTTTAAATTCAAAGCAAAACTTGTATATATTTTAGACAAGTTTTTCGGTTCCACAATTACATTACTGATTTGTTGTATAAAGTAGTTGTATTTTATACAGCAGATGAGTCACAATAATGTTGCTGAAGAATGTTGTCCTAACCACACACAAAAAGATGAAAATACAAATACGTTTCGGTCCGTTCTGGACCACTATTAATTCAATTGTTAGTTGTATTATACTTGACTGCTGATATAGTTTATTTCATGTATTCCAGTTCACAGTAATATTAAAATTAACATCAGAGCCTGACAGCTCAGTGGACAGTGCTCTGGGTTTGTTATCGTAAGGGTCAAGGTTCTATCCCTATTAGATGCTGAAACAAATGGGCAGTTTCTTTTGCCCTGATGCACCTATTCACCTAACAGTAAATAGGTACTTCTTGGTATTCTTTCTGATATTACTGTATTAGCCAGGTGCTTCCATTTCAGGTACCGTAGGTTGAAGTCCCCAAGCAGGATGATGTTCGGAGCTGGATTAGTGAGGTTTTCCAAGCAGTGTTCTATTTTCATTAGTTGGTGTTTAAACTGCTGAGGGTTTGCCTCCGGTGACTTATATACAAAGATAATAAGTACATTTAGGATCTCTATTTTGATTATCAGCACTTCCACCATATCATTTGAGGTGTTTAGCAGCTCAGTACAGATGAGTGTGTCTTTGATGTAGAGGCTGACCCCACCCTGAAGCCGGTGTTTCCTATCACATATGAAAAGATTGTACTCTGAGATCCATATTTCACCATCATGGTAGTCCTTTGTGTGGGTTTCTGTTAGGGCTGCAAACACTGCATTTGCCTCATGAAGGAGACCATCTATAAAGTGAACTTTGTTGGATTTGCGTGTTTTTATACCCTGGATGTTGGCAAATATAAATGATGTTATCGTGTTTGTGAAAGTGCTGGATGCCTTACTTCGTGATAATATCTGAGGCTCTGGTAAGGAGGCCACTGTGTTTGCGTCCTCTCTAGCATTTGACCGAGTTGGTGGTAGAGTCTGGTAATTTTTAGCCATTCTTCTCCTCCTCCTCTTGCTAAACAATTATCCCGGTCGATGGAGTAGTGGGTGTTTTCATAGTGGCAGTGTTGCTACCACGTGTCGCACTCTTAATTTGTTTTGTTCACTTGTTAGATTGCATTACTTGCATTTTCCCACTAGTTATCTTACAGTAGAGGTAATTACCTAAGTGTAATTTCCTAAGTGTAGTTACAGGATGAGAGCTACGCTCGTGGTGTCCCGTCTTTCCAGCACTCTTTGTCACATAACGCTTTGAAACTACTGACGGTCTTGGCCTCCACCACCTTCTCCCCTAACTTGTTCCAACCGTCTACCACTCTGTTTGCGTAAGTGAATTTTCTTATATTTCTTTGGCATCTGTGTTTAGCTAGTTTATATCTATGACCTCTTGTTCTTAACGTTCCAGGTCTCAAGAAATCTTCCCTATCGATTTTATCAATTCCTGTTACTTATTTGTATGTAGTGATCATATCACCTCTTTTTCTTCTGTCTTCTAGTTTTGGCATATTTAATGCCTCTAACCTCTCCTCGTAGCTCTTGCCCTTCAGTTCTGGGAGCCACCTAGTAGCATGTCTTTGCACCTTTTCCAGTTTGTTGATGTGCTTCTTAAGATATGGGCACCACACAACTGCTGCATATTCTAGCTTTGGCCTAACAAAGGTCGTGAACAATTTTTTTAGTATATCGCCATCCATGTATTTAAAAGCAATTCTGAAGTTAGAAAGCGTGGCATAGGCTCCTCGCACAATATTCTTTATGTGGTCCTCAGGTGATAGTTTTCTATCTAGAACCACCCCTAGATCTCTTTCTTTATCAGAATTCTTTAAAGATTTCTCACATAATATATAGGTTGTGTGGGGTCTATGTTCTCCTATTCCACATTCCATAACATGGCATTTATTAACATTAAATTCCATTTGCCAAGTGGCGCTCCATGTACTTATTTTGTCCAGGTCTTCTTGAAGGGCATGACAATCATCTAAGTTTCTTATCCTTCCTATTATCTTAGCATCATCAGCAAACATGTTCATATAATTCTGTATACTAACTGGTAGATCATTTATGTAGACAATAAACATCACTGGTGCAAGAACTGAACCCTGTGGTACTCCACTTGTGACATTTCTCCAGTCCGATATATTGCCTCTGATCACAGCCCTCATTTTTCTATCAGTCAGAAAATTTTTCATCCATGTTAGAAGCGTGCCTGTCACTCCTCCAATATTTTCCAGTTTCCAGAACAACCTCTTATGTGGAACTCTGTCTAGTGTCTGTGTCTAGTTTGGTGTCTAGAGGTGTCTAGTTTCTGTGTCTGGGCACTAGTTACCTGAGTACATTACACCTGCTTGATGGGGTTCTGGGAGTTCTTCTACTTCCCAAGCCCGGCCCAAGGCCAGGCTCAACTAGTGAGTGTTTTGTCCACCAGGCTGTTGCTTGCGAGCGGCCCGCAGGGCCACATATCCACCACAGCTCGGCTGATCTGGAACTTCTCTTAGAAAACAGTCCAGTTTTCTCTTGAAGATGTCCACGGTTGTTCCGGCAATATTTCTTATAGTCGCTGGGAGGACGTTGAACAACCGTGGACCTCTGATGTTTATACAGTGCTCTGATTGTGCCTATGGCACCTCTACACTATTTGGAAGAATACACACACAGTGGGTACTGGGGTGGGCCTACATCCAAATGGCCCCTTGGTAAAAGTAAACCAATTTTAACTCAAATAATCTATGCTAGGATTCTTGGAAACCATTGTGACACCACAATTGCCCTTCTTGGTCTCTGTCTACCGACTGTTGTAATGCCTGGTGGCCTCTGTCTACAGACTACTATGGTTCCAAATTTCTGGGATTTTGGTGTTTTGTTTTTTGCAGGAAATATATATTTATTATATATGTTATGTTTTCCACATTTTCAGCACATCAGTGTCTACTTACTGCTGAAGCAAGTACCTTCATCAGGGTTCCCAAAGATCATATCTTAGAAGGGTCGAAGACGTCCATTATTTTGAAGCCATAAAATAGAAAAGAAGAAAGAAATAATTTGAAGATAGTCAAGAAGGAAGATGAATCTGTTGGAAAAGGGCAAGTCATGATGGTTCAGAAGAAAATAACGCACTATTTGTCTGATAGCAGATAATAAACTATTTTTTGATAATGTAATTGAGTCAGAGGTGACTCCCATCAATCTTACTTCCTTTACAAAAAAATAAAATTAATATAAACAAAATATTATTTATGTAAAATATGATTTATTTTTGTAATAAAATCAATAAACTTTATGTAATTTAGTCAGAGGTGACTCCCATCAATCTTACTTCCTTTACAGAACAATATAATTTCTAAGAAAAAATTCCTAAGTATTTATGTAACATATATGATATATATTTTTAATAAAATCAATAAACTTGTGTTTAAAGTCAGTAGTCCATATATTAATTTATCAATCCATCCTTGTGCAGTATGTGCAGTACCACAGCCTGGCTGTGGTACTGCATATACTGCACATGTGTGCTTCTCTCAGAAGTTCCTGTTGCACCTCTGCTTTTCAACGGTGGTATTCTGCACATCCTGTCATACCTTCTTGTTTCATGTGATGTTATTTACGTGTGCAGGTTATTTCTGTGTGATGGTTGTAATTTCAGATTTTTGTTGATTAATTTGGAGTAGGGGTAATTAAGGGTGGTGGGTCCCCAAGCACAGTTTTATATATATATATATATATATATATATATATATATATATATATATATATATATATATATATATATATATATATATATATATATATATATATATATATATATATTCGCAATTCACATAAGAATAGAGCGACCTACCATGAACACCCAAATCACGGAACTATTTACTCGACCCACCATGAGAGTAAGGACAAGACAAGAACATATCGATGCCAACACAGAAGACAATGTCCAACATAACAGGCCAATTACACTGGATTAATCTTTGTGTTTAGATAGGAGATGCCTCGTATGGGCCAATACGCCTTCTGCAGCCCCTATGTTTATCCCTTATGTATCCCCCCCATGTCTTTCACCTTCATTGTATTATCTGCCACATCATCACAATATATGCCACATCACCCCTTCCACCTCACTCAAATGTAGATATAAAATCGGAGATGCGTAAGTTCTATTCAGTTGTGTATTTGTGAACTAAAGTCTTTGAAAATGTAATAAGTTTTACGAAACGCGTTCGTGTCGCGTCAGACTAGAAATAAAAATGAATTTTGGAGAATTGATTTTTGATTTACCTCCAACAGTGAAAAAAATGTACGAAAGATTGAGAAAATTCGTGTTAGAATTATTAATCTTACTTTTTCGGTCATATTTAATAATATATGTCTACAGGAAAGACTGCTACCAAAATATACTAATATATATATATATATATATATATATATATATATATATATATATATATATATATATATATATATATATATATGTATATATATATATATATATATATATATATATATAAATATATATATATATAAATATATATATATATATATATATATATATATATATATATATATATATATATATATATATCACACTGCGACCGTGGAAGGGTGGCAGACAGTTGGCACAGGACTATACTTGTGTATCCACCCTGGCAACCACATACATCAGCCTCTCTGCCGGCACAGCTGGAGCCGCGGCGACACGCAGAGAAAGAGACAAGTCAGCCAAGTACAGGCAATTAGATCATCGGTACAACTTCGTTCCAATAGGGTCTGAGACCCTAGGCCCATGGGGAGAGAGTGCAAGAAGGTTTCTTAAGGATCTTGGTTCCAAGCTCATTGACACCACAAGAGACCCTAGAGCAGCAAGTTTTCTCTTTCAGCGCCTCAGTGTCGCGATTCAGAGGGGGAATGCTCGCTGCGTCCTCGGTTCATGCCCGGCATCGGAGGAGTTCGAGGAAATCTACAGCCTCTAGGAAGTGAACTTTTTTTTGTGTCCTCTAAATTATCAGAATTAAAATAGAGTAAATGTGACCCTTCTATCACTTACTGTCATCTGAACAATGTAAGCCAGGCGTCAGGGAGGAGGGAATGGTCAGCCATTGTTATTGTACTAAGACCAGAGGCATGGGAGCAATTCGGCTCCTGTTAATTTTACTTGGACGAAGTGTTATGGAAACCAAAGGTGTACCATCATCAACACGCTGTCAACAAATACAAGTTAAGTGTTCTGCCGAAACCCATTTATCTATCATTTATGGCCATTAATGTCATTAGATAGGGTGTGACGGTTAGATCACGAGATCGCCTCATACTAAAGGTAATTAAGCCAGGTCTTTATGGTTCCTTGCACAGTGTTTTCTCTGATATAGCTGTCATATATTAGGATTCTGGCTTTACAGCTAGCGCCCTTTTGACAGGTCAAGACGAGGAAGCAAGACTTTGTGCACCAGTTACTGGGTGATGGAAGCTACCTCAAAGAGGATAATTTGGTGTCTACATCCTGGTTATACCTGGTGGACTAAGGCCTGTTGTACAATAAGATAAGGAACCTCTTCAATGTGTAGTTAATACTGTAATTTGATTGGCTGCATATATATAAATTTAATATAAACCCCCCTAATGTGTAGAGGATCGATTTGTGAGATTATGAGTTTATTGCAGAAATACAGTCCACTTAACATCATACAAATTGCTATCGAAGTATACAAATTAACGTAAATATAAATTCATATAAATTAAATAAATATAAATCTCACAGGTCGGTTCCCGCAATGTGAATACAGTTTATGTTAATTCAGTATAGGCATTAAGTGCCTGGTTTGCTTGTCTATTATTTACTATATTATGCAAACCTGCTAATATATCGGCAGCATTATTCTGATATGAATATAATTTATTTAGCACCTCGCTAGACAATTTTCTTTGGATGACAATTTTAGTCATCCACTCAGCATTGGGTTGATCTATTTCACTGCTGAAGGATTTTAACAGTGACTCAAGTTTTAAAATATATGTTTGCAAGGAGTCAGCTGATTGATTTGTTTCAGATAAGTCCAGTAGTTGATGTACGAGATTTATGATAGCCTTTTCTTTATCATTAGGACTATCACTAATTTGGCTTAAGGCTTCTTGCTTAGCCTCAGCTTCAATTTCAGCTTCAGCTGAAATTGAAATACAGCTTCAGGTTTTAATCCAGCTTCAACTACTAATTCAACTCCAGCTGCATCTTCACATTCAGTTTCAGCTTCACTGTCTGTTGCAGCTTCACTTGTTTCTCTGGGTTCATCTGGGAGGCTTGTTAATTCAGTAGCCTCATATACTGACTTCACAGAATCCATGGAATATATAGATGAGCTTTCTGAAAGCTGTTCAGATTCTGTTAATGTAACATTACATGAAATTGTATTAGATGAAACTGTGGAGAATGAAGGTTTAACTACAATTATTGATACAGTGTAAGGATCTAATTTAATTAGAGGTGTATCCTCATCTTGATGTATCTCATTTATTTTATCTGAGCTGGGTGCTTGTTTTGGTATAGGAAGACTATAAGAGTGTTCCAAGCCAGCAGGAACATTTTCTGTTGCAAGCACTTTGTAATAGTGATCTAACTTTGTCTGAATTTTGTCTTCATAGTTGGCAAGGTCAGATTCAATTAGATATATTTCATCTGAGTCAGCATTACTGACAAGGAGTATATTTCTATAAGACTCGATTATTCCCTTGGTAAATTTTTTTGGCTAGCCACTTTTGTGGAAATTCCTAGCCTTATGAAATCAACTGGCTCTGTTTCTAACCAGTTGTCACATTTGTTGAGTAGCCTTTTCAAGTTACTTTGAAGGCCTTTCAGAATTCTTCCAGTTTTTTTCTGGTGTAGCTATGTTGGCTATGGGTTTGAACCTTATAGGGCTTATATAGCTGTTTTGACAGCTATGATACTTGCTCATATATGTAGAGCAGGTATGGTTATTAATAGCCTAATATTTAATTTGTTGGTTAGGCTAATTTAATTCCACCTCGTTTAGAGGTTAGCTTACCTACCTAACAGCAAATAGCTAAGATTTGAGTGATACTTGAATGCCACTACGGTTGTACGTCTGGCTAGTTCTTCATTATCACCGTGGGTTGGTATAGTGAGACCTAGTTGCACTCAAAGATGTACACAGTAAATATGTAATAAATGTAAGTACACAATTTGAGTAAAATAATAAATTTCACCCTACTTATGGTTTGCACAACATGGGAGAGTGTGGGAGAGTGAGTGAGTGTGTGTGAGAGTCAGTGAGTATGGGAGAGTGAGTTCAAGTGTGGGAGAGTGAGTGAGAGAGTGTGTGAGTGAATGAGTCAGTGAGAGTATGTGAGAGAGAGTCAGTGAGAGTGTAGGAGAGTGAGTGTGTGTGAGAGACAGTGAGAGTGAGTGAGAATGTGGGAGAGTGAGTGAGCATGTGGGAAAGTGAGTGAGGTTGTGGGAGAGTGAGTGAATGTGGGAGACTGTGGAAGAGTGAGTTAACGTAAGAGTGTGGAGGACTGTGAGAGAGAGTGAGTGGGTGAAAGTGTGTGAGAGTGAGTGGATGAAAGTGTGTGAGAGTGAGGGAGAATGCGTGAGAGTCTGTTGGAGAGTGAGTGAGAATGAGTGAGTGTGTGAGAGTGATTGAGTGTGTGGGAGAGTGAGTGAGAATCAGTGAGTGTGTGAGAGTGTAGGAGAGTGAGTGAGTGTGTGGGAGAGTGAGTGAGAGTGTGAGTGGGAGAGATAGAGTGAGAGTGTGGGAGAGTGAGTAAGGGTGTGGTAGACTGTGGAAGAGTGAGTGAGAATGTGGGAGAGTGAGTGAGAGTGTGGGGTGGGTGTGTCAGGGTAGCTGGCCGGCCAAAGCAGGATGTTTGCGGTCACAGCTCAACCCGTCCTCTTAAAAAGAACGTCACTTTTGGCCCGTATGCGCGATATGGCTAAATTTGGACGTAATTTGAAATGAAATCGACTCACAAAAGTGACGTTCTGTTCCGTTTTCTATTTGAGTCGTCCGGCGTACGCGCAGAGGTTATAAGAGGACACTTTAAATTAACGTTTTTCATAACGTTTTGAAACTTTATAAGAATTTCCTGCCCACCTAACCTATCAGAGGACCCTTAACTTACTGTTGTTGAAAAAAGAAATCCCAAATTTATTTTCATTTTTTTTTCATTTTCAAATTACGTCCAAATTCGGCCATACGGGCAAACGGCCAAAAGCGACGTTCTTTTTAAGAGGACAGGTTGCACTACCCGCCACTGCCCGCCATCACCCGACACCACACGCCACTGCCCGCCACCGCCTGCCACCGCCCACCACCACCCGCCCCCGTCACTGCCCACCACCACCTGCCACTGTCCGCCATCACCTAACATAGCCGCCACAACCCACCACCGCCCGCCACCGCCCACTCCCCGCCACCGCAGGTCACCACCCGCAACAGCTGCCACCACCCATCACCACCCGTCACCGCCTGTCACCGCCGCCACAGCTACCACAGCCGCCAGCGCTCGCCAAAGCCGCCACCGCCTGCCACTGCCTGCGACTGCCACCATCTCCATCCTCTCCCTCTCTCTTCTTCTCTCTCTCTTCTATCTTCTTACTCTATTCTATTTCTCTCTCTCTTCTATCTTCTCACTCTCTTCGCTCTTTTTCTTCTCTCACTCTCCTCTCTCTCTTCTCTCTTTCTCTTCTCTCTGTCTCTCTATTATTTCGAGCCTGGCCACGGCTCTGGCTTCTGCTCTCTTCTCTCTGTTCTCCATCTCTCTCTCTTTCTCTCTCTCTCTCTCTCTCTCTCTCTCTCTCTCTCTCTCTCTCTCTCTCTCTCTCTCTCTCTCTCTCTCTCTCTCTCTCTCTCTCTCTCTCTCTCTCTCTCTCTCTCTCTCTCTCTCTCTCTCTCTCTCTCTCTCTCTCTCTCTCTCTCTCTCTCTCTCTCTCTTTCTCCCTTTTTCTTCTTCTTTGCTCTCTCTTTTCTTCTCTTTCTCTTCTTCCCGTCTCTATTCTCTCCCTTTTTCTTCTCCCTCTCCTCTCTCTTCTTCTCTCTTTTCTCTCTCTCACTCTTCCTCTACTCTGTTCTCTCTCTTCTCTCTCGCCTTCTATCTCCCTTCCTCTATCTCTCCCTCTCTTCTTCTCTCTTATCTCTCCTTCTCTCTCTCTGTCCCTCCCTTCTCACTCTCTCTCTTCTTCTTCTTCTTCTTCTTCTTTTTCTCTCTATTCTCTCCTTTTTTTTCTTTTCTCTCTATTCTTTCGATCTCTTGTCTCTCTCTGTCTCCTTCTTTTTCTCTCTTCTCTTCTCTCTCTCTGTCTCCTTCTTTTCCTCTCTTTTCTTCTCTCTCTCTTCTCTTCTCTCTTTTTTTCTCATTTCATTTCAATCTTATTTAACTTCTCTCTCTCTCTTTCATCTTCTTTCTCTCTCTTCTTCTTTTTTCAATTTTCTCATCTTTTCTCTCTTCTCTCTTTCACTCTCTTCCCTCACTCTCTCTCTCTCTCTCTCTCTCTCTCTCTCTCTCTCTCTCTCTCTCTCTCTCTCTCTCTCTCTCTCTCTCTCTCTCTCTCTCTCTCTCTCTCTCTCTCTCTCTCTCTCTCTCTCTCTCTCTCTCTCTCTCTCTCTCTCTCTCTCTCTCTCTCTCTCTCTCTCTCTCTCTCTCTCTCTCTCTCTCTCTCTCTCTCTCTCTCTCTCTCTCTCTCTCTCTCTCTCTCTCTCTCTCTCTCTCTCTCTCTCTCTCTCTCTCTCTCTCTCTCTCTCTCTCTCTCTCTCTCTCTCTCTCTCTCTCTCTCTCTCTCTCTCTCTCTCTCTCTCTCTCTCTCTCTCTCTCTCTCTCTCTCTCTCTCTCTCTCTCTCTCTCTCTCTCTCTCTCTCTCTCTCTCTCTCTCTCTCTCTCTCTCTCTCTCTCTCTCTCTCTCTCTCTCTCTCTCTCTCTCTCTCTCTCTCTCTCTCTCTCTCTCTCTCTCTCTCTCTCTCTCTCTCTCTCTCTCTCTCTCTCTCTCTCTCTCTCTCTCTCTCTCTCTCTCTCTCTCTCTCTCTCTCTCTCTCTCTCTCTCTCTCTCTCTCTCTCTCTCTCTCTCTCTCTCTCTCTCTCTCTCTCTCTCTCTCTCTCTCTCTCTCTCTCTCTCTCTCTCTCTCTCTCTCTCTCTCTCTCTCTCTCTCTCTCTCTCTCTCTCTCTCTCTCTCTCTCTCTCTCTCTCTCTCTCTCTCTCTCTCTCTCTCTCTCTCTCTCTCTCTCTCTCTCTCTGTCTCTCTCTCTCTCTCTCTCTCTCTCTCTCTCTCTCTCTCTCTCTCTCTCTCTCTCTCTCTCTCTCTCTCTCTCTCTCTCTCTCTCTCTCTGTCTCTCTCTCTCTCTCTCTCTCTCTCTCTCTCTCTCTCTCTCTCTCTCTCTCTCTCTCTCTCTCTCTCTCTCTCTCTCTCTCTCTCTCTCTCTCTCTCTCTCTCTTGCTCTCCCATCTCTCTCTCTCTCTCTCTCTCTCTCTCTCTCTCTCTCTCTCTCTCTCTCTCTCTCTCTCTCTCTCTCTCTCTCTTGCTCTCCCATCTCTCTCTCTCTCTCTCTCTCTCTCTCTCTCTCTCTCTCTCTCTCTCTCTCTCTCTCTCTCTCTCTCTCTCTCTCTCTCTCTCTCTCTCTCTCTTGCTCTCCCATCTCTCTCTCTCTCTCTCTCTCTCTCTCTCTCTCTCTCTCTCTCTCTCTCTCTCTCTCTCTCTCTCTCTCTCTCCCTCTCTCTCTTGCTCTCCCATCTCTCTCTCTCTCTCTCTCTCTCTCTCTCTCTCTCTCTCTCTCTCTCTCTCTCTCTCTCTCTCTCTCTCTCTCTCTCTCTCTCTCTCTCTCTCTCTCTCTCTCTCTCTCTCTCTCTCTCTTCCTCTCCCTTCTCTCTCCCCCCTCTCTCTCTTCCTCTCCCTTCTCTCTCCCCCCTCTCTCTCTTCCTCTCCCTTCTCTCTCCCCCCTCTCTCTCTTTTTCTTTCTCTCACTCTCTCTCTCTTCTTCTCTTTCCCTCTCTTCTTCTCTTTCTCTTCTTCTCCCTTTTTCTGCATCTTTCTCTCATCTTCTCTCTCTCTAATTCTCTCCTCTTCTTCGTCTTCTCTCTCTCTTTTTCTCCCTCTCACCCCCCTCTGCCTTCCTCTCTTCTTTCTCTCTCTTCTCTCTCCTTTCTCTCTCCTCTCTCCTCTCTCCACTCTCTTCTCTCTCTGTCTCTATCTTTTTAAATGCAATAAAGATAATTATTCCATATAAATATAATAATTAATAATTAGAATTAACGTTTTAAAAACCTTTGCTCCAAAACGTTGTATCATGATATTTAAAACATGTTCCATTAAAACGTTTTGACTTCACATTTTATACTCGGACGCTGGTTCGAATCCTCGTCACTGCCCTTGTGGATTTGTTCATTTGATGCATCACGCAATTGTGATTTCTGTGTATAATGAAATAAGAACGAAGAGGAAGAACGGCCTATTGGCATAGCTCGAGTGCATTGGGGAGTTGTGTAAAACCCTGGTTTGTGCCTCGGAGAGGCAGCAGGATCCAGTAAGTTCAGTAGAACTTCGGTTTCAACTCCTTTTGACCATGTCGTAGCTCAGTCGATTAAGGCAGCGTCTGGGATGCTCTCAGACGTAGGTTCGAATCCTCGTCACGGGCCTTGGGGATTTGTTCCTTGCACCCTACAACTTGGGGGGTTAATTGATATAAAGTTAATTCACTTCAATAATAATAAAAAGTTACAACATTTCTGGTAATGAAATATTGAGATGTTAATACACATCTATTAATAAATTCATATACATATATATATATATATATTATTAAATATGACCGAAAAAGTAAGATTAATAATTCTAACACGAATTTTCTCAATCTTTCGTACATTACGCTTCACTGTTGGAGGTAAATCAAAAATCACTTCTCCAAAATTCATTTTTATTTCTAGTCTGACGCGACACGGGCGCGTTTCGTAAAACTTATTACATTTTCAAAGACTTCACAAATACACAACTGATTAGAACTTACGTCTCTCTGATATTATATCTACTTTTGAGTGAGGTGGGAAGGGTGATGTGGCATTAACACAAGACAGAACAGGAGGGGATATTAATAGGGTATTAAAAGTATCAACACAAGACAGAACAGAAACAATGGGTATTGAATAGAAGTGTTTGTAGAAAGCCTATTGGTCCATATTTCTTGATGCTTCTATATTGGAGCGGAGTCTTGAGGTGGGTAGAATATAGTTGTGCAATAATTGGCTGTTGATTGCTGGTGTTGACTTCTTGATGTGTAGTGCCTCGCAAACGTCAAGCCGCCTGCTATCGCTGTATCTATCGATGATTTCTGTGTTGTTTACTAGGATTTCTCTGGCGATGGTTTGGTTATGGGAAGAGATTATATGTTCCTTAATGGAGCCCTGTTGCTTATGCATCGTTAAACGCCTAGAAAGAGATGTTGTTGTCTTGCCTATATACTGGGTTTTTTGGAGCTTACAGTCCCCAAGTGGGCATTTGAAGGCATAGACGACGTTAGTCTCTTTTAAAGCGTTCTGTTTTGTGTCTGGAGAGTTTCTCATGAGTAGGCTGGCCGTTTTTCTGGTTTTATAGTAAATCGTCAGTTGTATCCTCTGATTTTTGTCTGTAGGGATAACGTTTCTATTAACAATATCTTTCAGGACCCTTTCCTCCGTTTTATGAGCTGTGGAAAAGAAGTTCCTGTAAAATAGTCTAATAGGGGGTATAGGTGTTGTGTTAGTTGTCTCTTCAGAGGTTGCATGGCTTTTCACTTTCCTTCTTATGATGTCTTCGATGAAACCATTGGAGAAGCCGTTATTGACTAGGACCTGCCTTACCCTACAGAGTTCTTCGTCGACTTGCTTCCATTCTGAGCTGTGGCTGAGAGCACGGTCGACGTATGCGTTAACAACACTCCTCTTGTACCTGTCGGGGCAGTCACTGTTGGCATTTAGGCACATTCCTATGTTTGTTTCCTTAGTGTAGACTGCAGTGTGGAAACCTCCGCCCTTTTCCATGACTGTTACATCTAGAAAAGGCAGCTTCCCATCCTTTTCCGTCTCGTAAGTGAAACGCAGTACGGAACTCTGCTCAAATGCCTCCTTCAGCTCCTGCAGATGTCTGACATCAGGTACCTGTGTAAAAATGTCGTCAACATACCTGCAGTATATGGCCGGTTTCAAGTTCATGTCGACTAAGACTTTTTGCTCGATGGTACCCATGTAGAAGTTTGCAAACAGGACACCTAGGGGAGAACCCATGGCGACCCCATCTACTTGCTTATACATGTGCCCATCCGGGCTCAAGAAGGGTGCCTCTTTAGTACAAGCTTGGAGTAGTTTCCTCAGAATACTTTCTGGCATGTCAAGAGGAGTACAGGCTGGATCACGATACACTCTGTCGGCTATCATTCCGATTGTCTCGTCCACAGGTACGTTGGTAAACAGCGATTCTACGTCCAACGAGGCTCTTATCCCTGTGGCCCGTGTGCCCCGCAGTAAGTCCACAAATTCCTTTGGAGACTTCAGGCTGAAGGCGCAAGGAACATAAGGAGTCAGCAGGCCGTTGAGTCGCTTCGCCAGTCTGTACGTGGGTGTGGGTATCTGGCTAATGATTGGCCGAAGTGGGTTTCCAGGCTTGTGCGTCTTGACATTTCCATACGCATATCCAGGTTTATATTCCCCAATGATCTTTGGCAGGTGGAGTCCGGATTTCTTGGCGTTCACAGTTTCGATCAGTTTGTTGACCTTTGCTTTTAATTCGGCTGTAGTGTCCTTCGTTACCCTTTGGAACTTAGTTTGGTCAGAGAGTATGATGTTCATTTTCGCCAGATATTCGTCTTTTTTAAGAATGACATATATTGGCGACTTGTCACCTCTCCTGACAACTATCTCCTTGTTCTCACGAAGGCTTTTAGCTGCCGCTTTAAGCTCGGGGGACAGTATGGTGCTTCTGTAGTTGCCTCGATTCTTTCCTCCTTCTGCAATAAGTTCTGCTTGTAAGGTATCTTTGGTAGTGACCTTCTTTTGTGTCTCGAGGTCGAATATGTCGTCCAACAGAATTTCCAACTCTACTTTCCAGGCCATTTCACTCGGTCTGGACATAACATGACAGTTTATGCCCAGATTTAGGAGAGTGACTTGGTCCTCAGTGAGGTTAATTCCTGCAAGGTTCAGGAAGCCATCTCTTGGTCGTGGAATTGCCATAGGTCCTCCATATAATGTTGTTAGTTTCTTGATAATCCTTCTTTCAGTGCTGAGGTGATGTTGGTCTGTGAGGATGTCGAGGTGTTGTTCAATGCGGGTACGGATACTATGGTCGATGTTTCCACACTGCAGTCTACACTAAGGAAACAAACATAGGAATGTGCCTAAATGCCAACAGTGACTGCCCCGACAGGTACAAGAGGAGTGTTGTTAACGCATACGTCGACCGTGCTCTCAGCCACAGCTCAGAATGGAAGCAAGTCGACGAAGAACTCTGTAGGGTAAGGCAGGTCCTAGTCAATAACGGCTTCTCCAGTGGTTTCATCGAAGACATCATAAGAAGGAAAGTGAAAAGCCATGCAACCTCTGAAGAGACAACTAACACAACACCTATACCCCCTATTAGACTATTTTACAGGAACTTCTTTTCCACAGCTCATAAAACGGAGGAAAGGGTCCTGAAAGATATTGTTAATAGAAACGTTATCCCTACAGACAAAAATCAGAGGATACAACTGACGATTTACTATAAAACCAGAAAAACGGCCAGCCTACTCATGAGAAACTCTCCAGACACAAAACAGAACGCTTTAAAAGAGACTAACGTCGTCTATGCCTTCAAATGCCCACTTGGGGACTGTAAGCTCCAAAAAACCCAGTATATAGGCAAGACAACAACATCTCTTTCTAGGCGTTTAACGATGCATAAGCAACAGGGCTCCATTAAGGAACATATAATCTCTTCCCATAACCAAACCATCGCCAGAGAAATCCTAGTAAACAACACAGAAATCATCAATAGATACAGCGATAGCAGGCGGCTTGACGTTTGCGAGGCACTACACATCAAGAAGTCAACACCAGCAATCAACAGCCAATTATTGCACAACTATATTCTACCCACCTCAAGACTCCGCTCCAATATAGAAGCATCAAGAAATATGGACCAATAGGCTTTCTACAAACACTTCTATTCAATACCCATTGTTTCTGTTCTGTCTTGTGTTGATACTTTTAATACCCTATTAATATCCCCTCCTGTTCTGTCTTGTGTTAATGCCACATCACCCTTCCCACCTCACTCAAAAGTAGATATAATATCAGAGAGACGTAAGTTCTAATCAGTTGTGTATTTGTGAAGTCTTTGAAAATGTAATAAGTTTTACGAAACGCGCCTGTGTCGCGTCAGACTAGAAATAAAAATGAATTTTGGAGAAGTGATTTTTGATTTACCTCCAACAGTGAAGCGTAATGTACGAAAGATTGAGAAAATTCGTGTTAGAATTATTAATCTTACTTTTTCGGTCATATTTAATAATATATGTCTACAGGAAAGACTGCTACCAAAATATACTAATATTAAAGTGCACGACCCAGCAGCAAGGAATCAAGCCTTCACGATAAAATATCGCCAGGATCTGATTCGTGATCAGATATACAAGGCAGAGAATGAAATCAAAGACAACAAAACGCAACTACTTCATGCTACAAACGAGTGGAGAAATAGCAACATCGACCATAGTATCTGTACCCGCATTGAACAACACCTCGACATCCTCACAGACCAACATCACCTCAGCACTGAAACAAGGATTATCAAGAAACTAACAACATTATATGGAGGACCTATGGCAATTCCACGACCAAGAGATGGCTTCCTGAACCTTGCAGGAATTAACCTCACTGAGGACCAAGTCACTCTCCTAAATCTGGGCATAAACTGTCATGTTATGTCCAGACCGAGTGAAATGGCCCGGAAAGTAGAGTTGGAAATTCTGTTGGACGACATATTCGACCTCGAGACACAAAAGAAGGTCACTACCAAAGATACCTTACAAGCAGAACTTATTGCAGAAGGAGGAAAGAATCGAGGCAACTACAGAAGCACCATACTGTCCCCCGAGCTTAAAGCGGCAGCTAAAAGCCTTCGTGAGAACAAGGAGATAGTTGTCAGGAGAGGTGACAAGTCGCCAATATATGTCATTCTTAAAAAAGACGAATATCTGGCGAAAATGAACATCATACTCTCTGACCAAACTAAGTTCCAAAGGGTAACGAAGGACACTACAGCCGAATTAAAAGCAAAGGTCAACAAACTGATCGAAACTGTGAACGCCAAGAAATCCGGACTCCACCTGCCAAAGATCATTGGGGAATATAAACCTGGATATGCGTATGGAAATGTCAAGATGCACAAGCCTGGAAACCCACTTCGGCCAATCATTAGCCAGATACCCACACCCACGTACAGACTGGCGAAGCGACTCAACGGCCTGCTGACTCCTTATGTTCCTTGCGCCTTCAGCCTGAAGTCTCCAAAGGAATTTGTGGACTTACTGCGGGGCACACGGGCCACAGGGATAAGAGCCTCGTTGGACGTAGAATCGCTGTTTACCAACGTACCTGTGGACGAGACAATCGGAATGATAGCCGACAGAGTGTATCGTGATCCAGCCTGTACACCTCTTGACATGCCAGAAAGTATTCTGAGGAAACTACTCCAAGCTTGTACTAAAGAGGCACCCTTCTTGAGCCCGGATGGGCACATGTATAAGCAAGTAGATGGGGTCGCCATGGGTTCTCCCCTAGGTGTCCTGTTTGCAAACTTCTACATGGGTACCATCGAGCAAAAAGTCTTAGTCGACATGAACTTGAAACCGGCCATATACTGCAGGTATGTTGACGACATTTTTACACAGGTACCTGATGTCAGACATCTGCAGGAGCTGAAGGAGGCATTTGAGCAGAGTTCCGTGCTGCGTTTCACTTACGAGACGGAAAAGGATGGGAAGCTGCCTTTTCTAGATGTAACAGTCATGGAAAAGGGCGGGGGTTTCCACACTGCAGTCTACACTAAGGAAACAAACATAGGAATGTGCCTAAATGCCAACAGTGACTGCCCCGACAGGTACAAGAGGAGTGTTGTTAACGCATACGTCGACCGTGCTCTCAGCCACAGCTCAGAATGGAAGCAAGTCGACGAAGAACTCTGTAGGGTAAGGCAGGTCCTAGTCAATAACGGCTTCTCCAATGGTTTCATCGAAGACATCATAAGAAGGAAAGTGAAAAGCCATGCAACCTCTGAAGAGACAACTAACACAACACCTATACCCCCTATTAGACTATTTTACAGGAACTTCTTTTCCACAGCTCATAAAACGGAGGAAAGGGTCCTGAAAGATATTGTTAATAGAAACGTTATCCCTACAGACAAAAATCAGAGGATACAACTGACGATTTACTATAAAACCAGAAAAACGGCCAGCCTACTCATGAGAAACTCTCCAGACACAAAACAGAACGCTTTAAAAGAGACTAACGTCGTCTATGCCTTCAAATGCCCACTTGGGGACTGTAAGCTCCAAAAAACCCAGTATATAGGCAAGACAACAACATCTCTTTCTAGGCGTTTAACGATGCATAAGCAACAGGGCTCCATTAAGGAACATATAATCTCTTCCCATAACCAAACCATCGCCAGAGAAATCCTAGTAAACAACACAGAAATCATCGATAGATACAGCGATAGCAGGCGGCTTGACGTTTGCGAGGCACTACACATCAAGAAGTCAACACCAGCAATCAACAGCCAATTATTGCACAACTATATTCTACCCACCTCAAGACTCCGCTCCAATATAGAAGCATCAAGAAATATGGACCAATAGGCTTTCTACAAACACTTCTATTCAATACCCATTGTTTCTGTTCTGTCTTGTGTTGATACTTTTAATACCCTATTAATATCCCCTCCTGTTCTGTCTTGTGTTAATGCCACATCACCCTTCCCACCTCACTCAAAAGTAGATATAATATCAGAGAGACGTAAGTTCTAATCAGTTGTGTATTTGTGAAGTCTTTGAAAATGTAATAAGTTTTACGAAACGCGCCCGTGTCGCGTCAGACTAGAAATAAAAATGAATTTTGGAGAAGTGATTTTTGATTTACCTCCAACAGTGAAGCGTAATGTACGAAAGATTGAGAAAATTCGTGTTAGAATTATTAATCTTACTTTTTCGGTCATATTTAATAATATATGTCTACAGGAAAGACTGCTACCAAAATATACTAATATATATATATATATATATATATATATATATATAACTGAAAACTCACACCCCAGAAGTGACTCGAACCCATACTCCCACAACTGGTATGTACAGGGACGCCTTAATCCGCTTGACCATCACGACCGGACAAAAGGAAGTGATAGCCGAGGCTATATGAACCACTTCCCCGCCGGCACTCGGATGGTAATCTTGGGCATAGCATTTTATCAAATCACCTCATTCTTTGGGGCACACGTGAGGAACACAAATGCAAACAAGCCTGAATGGTCCCCAGGACTATATACAACTGAAAACTCACACCCCAGAAGTGACTCGAACCCATACTCCCACAACTGGTATGTACAGGGACGCCTTAATCTGCTTGACCATCACGACCGGACAAAAGGAAGTGATAGCCGAGGCTATATGAACCACTTCCCCGCCGGCACTCGGATGGTAATCTTGGGCATAGCATTTTATCAAATCACCTCATTCTTTGGGGCACACGTGAGGAACACAAATGCAAACAAGCCTGAATGGTCCCCAGGACTATATACAACTGAAAACTCACACCCCAAAAAACTGGTTCATATAGCCTCGGCTATCACTTCCTTTTGTCCGGTCGTGATGGTCAAGCGGATTAAGGCGTCCCTGTACATACCAGTTGTGGGAGTATGGGTTCGAGTCACTTCTGGGGTGTGAGTTTTCAGTTGTATATAGTCCTGGGGACCATTCAGGCTTGTTTGCATTTGTGTTCCTCACGTGTGCCCCAAAGAATGAGGTGATTTGATAAAATGCTATGCCCAAGATTACCATCCGAGTGCCGGCGGGGAAGTGGTTCATATAGCCTCGGCTATCACTTCCTTTTGTCCGGTCGTGATGGTCAAGCGGATTAAGGCGTCCCTGTACATACCAGTTGTGGGAGTATGGGTTCGAGTCACTTCTGGGGTGTGAGTTTTCAGTTGTATATAGTCCTGGGGACCATTCAGGCTTGTTTGCATATATATATATATATATATATATATATATATATATATATATATATATATATATATATATATATATATATGTATATATATATATATATATATATATATATATATATATATATATATATATATATATATGCAACAATGATCACAAAAACACTGATCCAAGTATGCAGAATAACCACATATGAAAAATAGAAAATGCTTAACGCGTTTTCGGCTAATTCGCCTTCATCAGAGCAAAGTAGAATCCATAGAATCCATGATTCTACTTTGCTCTGATGAAGGCGAATTAGCCGAAAACGCGTTAAGCATTTTCTATTTTTCATATGTGGTTATTCTGCATATATATATATATATATATATATATATATATATATATATATATATATATATATATATATATATATATGTATATATATATATATATATATATATATATATATATATATATATATATATATATATATATATATATATATATATATATATATATATATATATATATATACTGTGAACGCCAAGAAATCAGGACTCCACCTGCCAAAGATTATTGGGGAATATAAACCTGGATATGCGTATGGAAATGTCAAGACGCACAAGCCTGGAAATCCACTTCGGCCAATCATTAGCCAGATACCCACACCCATGTACAGACTAGCGAAGCGACTCAACGGCCTGGTGACTCCTTATGTCCCTTGCGCCTTCAGCCTGAAGTCGCCAAAGGAATTTGTTGACTTACTGCGGGGCACACGAGCCACAGGAATAAGAGCCTCGTTGGACGTAGAATCGCTGTTCACTAACGTACCAGTGGACGAGACAATCGGGATGATAGCCGACAGAGTGTATCGTGATCCAGCCTGTACTCCTCTTGACATACCAGAAAAAATCCTAAGGAAACTACTCCAAGCTTGTACTAAAGAGGCACCCTTCTTGAGCCCGGATGGGCACATGTATAAGCAAGTAGATGGGGTCGCCATGGGTTCTCCCCTAGGTGTCCTGTTTGCAAACTTCTACATGGGTACTATCGAGCAAAAAGTCTTAGTCGACATGAACATGAAACCGGCCATATACTGCAGGTATGTTGACAACATTTTTACACAGGTACCTGATGTCAGACATCTGCAGGAGTTGAAGGAGGCATTTGAGCGGAGTTCCGTGCTGCGTTTCACTTACGAGATGGAAAAGGATGGGAAGCTGCCCTTTCTAGATGTAACAGTCATGGAAAAGAGCGGAGGTTTCCACACTGCAGTCTACACTAAGGAAACGAACATAGGAATGTGCCTAAATGCCAAAAGCGACTGCCCAGATAGGTACAAGAGGAGTGTTGTTAACGCATATGTCGACCGTGCTCTCAGCCACAGCTCATAATGGAAGCAAGTCGACGAAGAACTCTGTAGGGTAAGGCAGGTCCTAGTCAACAACGGCTTCTCCAATGGTTTCGTCGAAGACATCATAAGAAGGAAAGTGAAACGCCATGCAACCTCTGTAGAGACAACCAACACAACACCTATACCCCCTATTAGACTATTTTACAGGAACTTCTTTTCCACAGCTCATAAAACGGAGGAAAGGGTCCTGAAAGATATTGTTAATAGAAACGTTATCCCTACAGACAAAAATCAGAGGATACAACTGACGATTTACTAATAAACCAGAAAAACGGCCAGCCTACTCATGAGAAACTCTCCAGACACAAAACAGAACGCTTTAAAAGAGACTAACGTCTATGCCTTCAAATGCCCTCTTGGGGACTGTAAGCTCCAAAAAACCCAGTATATAGGCAAGACAACAACATCTCTTTCTAGGCGTTTAACGATGCATAAACAACAGGGCTCCATTAAGGAACATATAATCTCTTCCAACAACCAAACCATCGCCAGAGAAATCCTAGTAAACAACACAGAAATCATCGATAGATACAGCGATAGCAGGCAGCTTGACGTTTGCGAGGCATTACACATCAAGAAGTCAACACCAGCAATCAACAGCCAATTAATGCACAACTATATTCTACCCACCTCAAGACTCCGCTCCAATATATAAGCATCAAGAAATATGGACCAATAGGCTTCCTACAATCACTTCTATTCAATACCCATTGTTTCATGTTCTGGCTTGTGTTGATGAAATTAATACCTTATTAAATACCACCTCACCCCATCCACCTCACTCAAATGTAGATATAAACAAAATCAAAGATGTGTAAGTTCTATTCAGTTGTGTATGTGTTAACTAAAGTCTTTGAAAATGTAATAAGTTTTACGAAACGCGCTCAAGTGTCGCGTCAGACTAGAAATAAAAATGAATTTTGGAGAATTGATTTTTGAATTACCACCAACAGTGAAAAGAAATGTACGAAAGATTGAGAAAATTCGTGTTAGAATTATTAATCTTACTTTTTCGGTCATATTTAATAATATATATATATATATATATATATATATATATATATATATATATATATATATATATATATATATATATATATATATATATATATATATATATATATATATATTTATATATATATATATATATATATATATATATATATATATATATATATATATATATATATATGGAAAATCCACAGAGAAATATGAAATGAGGTGAACGTTTCGGCTTTGTTAAAGCCTTTGTCAACACCAGACTGACTGAGTCAATCAGTCAGTCTGGTGTTGACAAAGGCTTTAACAAAGCCGAAACGTTCACCTCATTTCATATTTCTCTGTGGATTTTCCGCATAAAATGATCAGTCTTTTGTGATCGTCAATTGCATATATATATATATATATATATATATATATATATATATATATATATATATATATATATATATATATATATATATATATATATATATATATATATATATATATATATATATATATATATATATATATATATATATATATATATATAAGTTAACAGAGGGTCAAATAACCTTGCTGCACCTGATACCATCAAAGCCTGGCACAATCTGTTACTTTTTGGCAATGCATGCTTAGGTGTACCAGACAGAGGAGGCAAGACACTGGCCTCATCCATCAATAAAGCAATTAGGGATTTTCCGAGGGCTGACAACCTAGTCCGCCTCCCCAAACACACCAAACACCGCCGAGGCAGACCAAGTACGACAATCAGCGACAACAGAAAATTAGGTACCCAAGTCAGCAAGAAAATTGAAGAGGGCAATACAGTCGGGGCACTCAGGTTAATCACAAGTGAGGACAAAATTTTGCCCAGGGATGAAACCACAGCCCAAGCACTGAGAGAAAAACACCCCGTCAGGGCCGTAGGTGGACCTCCCCCACAGGTCAGGCTCGCCCCTAATCAGGAACCTCTCGTCCTCCGGGAGTCAGAGGTTTATAAAGCTATCGTTTCATTTCCCCCGGGCTCCTCAGGAGGCTACACAGGGGTAAGACCTCAACATGTGAAGGAAATGGTGAACCCTGTTCTTGGCCCAGCTGCAGAAGCGCTCCTGACAGAAATCACAACGTTTGTCAACAACTGCCTCGCCGGGTTAATCCCTGATGAAATCAAACCATTCTTCTTTGGTGCATCCCTATGTGCCCTCAAAAAGAAGGGGGGAGGAATCAGACCCATTGCCGTTGGTAATACCCTTCGCCGCCTAGTTGCAAGGGCTGCTGTCAGAAGTATCCGAACGGAAGCAGCCACCATGCTGCAACCCAACCAGCTGGGGTTTGGAGTCCCCCAAGGCTGTGAAGCAGCGGCTCATGCTGCACGAGCCTACATTAGCTCTCTTACTGAAGACCAGGCAGTAGTAAAATTAGATTTTAAAAACGCTTTCAACTCGGTCAAAAGGGAAGCAATCCTCACTGCAGTCCAGGAACATTGCCCAAACATTCTCCCGTTTGTGTCAGCAGGCTACAGCAAAGACTCAACCCTCCTGTTTGGCAAACATGAAGTCACCTCAGCAGAGGGAATTCAACAGGGTGACCCACTTGCACCGTTCCTCTTTTGCATAGCGGTTCGAGAAATTACAACCAGACTGTCCAGCGAGCTCAACATCTGGTTCCTGGATGATGGCACTCTGGCAGGCACACAAGATTCCCTGCTAGAAGACTTACAGCTGGTGAAGACACGGGGGGAGTCCATGGGTCTCGTTCTTAGCCCCTCCAAGTGCGAAATTATTGTATCTAGTGAAGTAATCATTAGAGCAGTGAAATCAGTTCTACCAGAAGCCTCAGTCGTTAAACCTACCGACAGCACACTATTCGGAGCACCTCTGGGCCACAATGCCATTGCTGCAGTCCTTGACGAAAAGTTTAGAGACCTAAAGAGGATGGAAGAGAGAATTGGGGACTTGGACTCCCACGATGCCCTCTACCTTCTCACAAAGTGCCTTACCCTGCCCAGGCTAACATACTTCTTAAGGTGTGCACCAACTTTTGGCAACCCACTTCTAAATCAATATGATGAGCTCCTCAGGTCAATATTCAGGAAGGCGCTCAACCTAGATTTAGATGACAGTCAGTGGGACCAAGCAACACTACCAGTGAGATTTGGAGGGATAGGCATACGAAAGGCAACTGAGGTAGCACTTCCAGCATTCTTATCCTCATGTACAGCAGCTAACGAATTGGTAGGGCAGATCCTACCAGAGCGTATGAGAGAGACAGCGGGAACTCATGATCAAACGTTCATCGAAGCAGCCAGACAATGGGACACCATTGCACACCCTCAACCCCGACCACAAGTCCCAAAAGACCACAAGCAGGCCCACTGGGATAGCCCCATAATGGAAAAGACTGTCACAGCAATGATTGACAACGCTGATGCTGAAAACAAAGCACGCCTCCTAGCGGTAACAGCACCCCACGCCGGGGATTTTTTATTTGCTGTGCCCAATGCAGCCCTGGGAACTCGCCTCAGTCATGACGCTCTCCGCATTGGAGTTGCCCTTCGCCTTGCCGCCCCCATCCTCACCGAACATAGGTGCATCTGCGGAACTGCGATGGCAGACCAATATGGTCGTCATGGTCTGGTATGTCGTAAATCACAGGGTAAAATTGCAAGACATGAAGAAGTCAACGACATCATCAAGAGGAGCCTCGCCACAGCCCGCTGCCCGGCACAAAGAGAACCACACTTATCCAGACCTAACGACCCTCAGAAGCGCCCTGATGGGGTCACCTTGCTACCTTGGAAGGATGGTAAGCAAGTGGTATGGGACTACACGTGCGCTGCCACACTGGCCAGTACCTACCTCCACTACAGCACACGTGAAAGCGGTGGTGCTGCTTCTTTCAGGGAATCGCAGAAAATTATTAAATACAGAGGTCTAGCACACTGCTACAGCTTTGTTCCGATCGGCTCGGAGACCCTCGGTTCGTGGGGAAAATGTGCATTGAAGTTCCTGAAGGAGTTGGGGGACAAATTGATCAGCGCTACAAAAGACCAGAGAGCAAAAAGTTTCTTGTTCCACCGCCTCAGTGTTGCGATTCAGAGGGGAAATGCCTGTTGCGTCTTGGGCACTAGTCCAACTTCAGAGGAATTCGAAGAAGTGTTTGACTTGCAACAATGATCGAACCCGTCTGTGACATTCATCAATGTTTCCCATTGTTGTGTTCTTCAAGAGATCCATAACCTTTAAGCACCTTTTTGCATTATTATTTTTGTATCAACCCATGTATATCTTGTAACCATCAAATGCATAATAAAGCACAAAAAATATTCAAGGAAGGGGGTGGTAGGAGAAAAGCACACAGAAACTGTATTGGAGGGGATCTAAACATTCCCTCTAATGCGTTATGCGTGGTTTCCTCCGAGGCTATGGGTCCCCCTTCTTCCAGCTAGAGGTGGTACTCCCTTCCTATATATATATATATATATATATATATATATATATATATATATATATATATATATATATATATATATATATATATATATATATATATATATATATATATGTATATATATGTATATATATATATATATATATATATATATATATATATATATATATATGTATATATATATATATATATATATATATATATATATATATATATATATATATATATATATATATATATATATATATATATATATATATATATATATGTATATATATGTATATATATATATATATATATATATATATATATATATATATGTATATATATATATATATATATATATATATATATATATATATATATATATATATATATATATATATGTCGTACCTAATAGCCAGAACGCACTTCTCAGCCAACTATGCATGGCCCAATTTGCATAATAAGCCAAGTTTTCATGAATTAATGTTTTTTCGACTACCTAACCTACCTAACCTAACCTAACCTAACTTTTTCTGCTACCTAACCTAACCTAACCGATAGAGATAGGTTAGGTTAGGTTAGGTAGGGTTGGTTAGGTTCTGTCATATATCTACGTTAATTTTAACTCCAATAAAAAAAATTGACCTCATACGTAATGAATTGGGTAGCTTTATCATTTCATAGGAAAAAAATTAGAAAAAATATATTAATTCAGGAAAACTTGGCTTATTAGGCAAATCGGGCCTTGAATAGTAGGCTGAGAAGTGCGTTCTGGCTATTAGGTACGACATATATATATATATATATATATATATATATATATATATATATATATATATATATATATATATATATATATATATATATGTATATATATGTATATATATATATATATATATATATATATATATATATATATATATATATATATATATATATATATATATAAATTCCCTCTCAATAATGAATAATGACTTTCTACAATATAGGACTGGAAATATCTTAGCTGTTTCGGGGGAACGTAGATAGCGTCCAGCTTCTATAACACGTTTAAACCAGCCCTGAGATAGCAATCCGTGGAACACGTGATCATGGAAATCAGTAATACGTCTCCTTCAGTCTTAACGCCACGGTAGGTGTTTTAATTCACCTGCAGCGTAAGGTGAATTAAAACGCCTACACCTACATTTACGTATAAAATCAAGCCTAATGATATACTAATGAGGTAAAATGCCTTGCCCAACGTGGTGTCTATAAGTTGAGTAAGCTGCGCCCTCGATCTGAAGTCCTGGGAAGTACGGATGCTTGCAGAATCAAAAGATTTGTCGGGTCGTTTCAATATCACCAGCACGCTAGCTGGTAAATATGGAGTCCTTTCTCCTCCTCTCGGGTGGCGAATGCACAATAGCTCGCAAGGCTGGGATCCTGGGTATAAATGAAAATATTCATTTAATGTTCAGTATGGAAGGAAATGGGTTTGACGAATATTTACGTCATGAATAAATTTATTATGCAGCAACAAATATTTTCTCGAAGTGCATGTTAATTAATATAGACTACAGTAAACGAACGAGAAAGATTCAGTGTGGAAATTTGACTTATCATTTTATTCACTGCAATAGCTAATCGAAGCTGTATAAATTAATTCCAGTAAACGAACGTATTTACTAACTAAAAGTAAACCTATTAATAAACGATGATCTTTAAAAAGGAAAGTAAATGAGGCTGGATTCTACTCGAGCCATTAAGAAGTAGAAATTATTCCCTGTGGGTGGCTGACGCAACACAGCCATGATTCTAGGGAGAATTCGGGCGATACAATAATTAATGTTAATGTCACTACACTACTGGTTATAGTGTTAGTAAAATATAATGCCTAGTACAAGAATTATATCTTAATGTACTAGGTGTTAGTAATTAGGTGTTGGAAATTTCCAACATCCTTAGCCTTCACCACCTTCCCTTATTTCATCACTCTCCCTACCATTCATCACCTTCCCTACTCTTCATCACCTTCCCTACCCTTCATCACCTTTTGTAAGGCACTCTTCCCTTTCCTCTCATGTCTTATCTACTACCACTAAACACTGGCTTCGTCAATTCATAAATTACCTAATAAACCTCATATTTAATCACCATGTAGATAATAATGCACTAGCATCTCAGTGACGATTTAGTTTGGTATTTAGCTACAATAGAAAAGTGTAATCTGTTATTTATGGAAAAGTGGGCGGCATGGGACTCATCTCTGCCGCCCTGACCATGTCGGTTCCTTGACAGCAACCAGTCACCCTGCAAAGTTTGGGGAGGCTAGCTGCCATTTTGCCCCCGACCTCGATACAGACATTCTCTTTTTTATATATATATCGATATTAGATCAGGTTTCTCCAGTGAATGTGTGGTGAGGCAGTGTGGGGTGAGCCACACTGCTCACCCCACACTGGTGGATGGTGGGACGAATATAACTTTAAACTGCATGTTGACAGTTCACTGAGTGTTGGAGATTAGTGACCGGCTGTGTACAGTCATCTCTTGTTGTATTTGTCCATTGTTTTGGCAAAGATCACTCCATCATCTTCCGAGGCAAAGGCAGAGTGAAAAGCAGATTTACAGATGTGTTAGTGCATATGTCTGGTGAGATGAGGTGTTGGGCAGTTATGAGGGCTGGGTGTTCGTGTTATGGAGTCCAATTGGTTGACTACGGGTGTAGTGTCACCTGGCAGGTGTGTCTCGGTGTTGTGGATGGTCGGCTACGGGTGTAGTGTCACCTGGCAGGTGTGCCTCGGTGTTGTGGATGGTCGGCTACGGGTGTAGTGTCACCTGGCAGGTGTGTCTCGGTGTTGTGGATGTTCGGCTATGGGTGTAGTGTCACCTGGCAGGTGTGTCTCGGTGTTGTGGATTGTTGGCTACGGGTGTAGTGTAACCTGGCAGGTGTGTCTCGGAGTTGTGGATGGTTGGCTACGGGTGTAGTATAACCTGGCAGGTGTGTCTCGGTGTTGTGGATGGTTGGCTACGGGTGTAGTGTCACCTGGCAGGTGTGCCTCGGTGTTGTGGATGGTCGGCTACGGGTGTAGTGTCACCTGGCAGGTGTGTCTCGGTGTTGTGGATGGTCGGCTATGGGTGTAGTGTCACCTGGCAGGTGTGTCTCGGTGTTGTGGATTGTTGGCTACGGGTGTAGTGTAACCTGGCAGGTGTGTCTCGGAGTTGTGGATGGTTGGCTACGGGTGTAGTATAACCTGGCAGGTGTGTCTCGGTGTTGTGGATGGTTGGCTACGGGTGTAGTGTAACCTGGCAGGTGTGTCTCGGAGTTGTGGATGGTTGACTACGGGTGTAGTATAACCTGGCAGATGTGTCTCGGTGTTGTGGATGGTTGGCTACGGGTGCAGTGTCACCTGGCAGGTGTGTCTCGGTGTTGTGGATGGTCGGCTACGGGTGTAGTGTAACCTGGCAGGTGTGTTTCGGTCTTGTGGATGGTTGGCTACGGGTGTAATATAACCTGGCAGGTGTGTCTGGTCTTGCGGACGGCAAAGTATACACGCGTCATATATCAACGTTGGCTCTAAGTATGTGTATGGATGGCTAAAAGCGTTAGATATACGGTTCATCGGCTCTGTCCACTCGCCTATTTACGTTGGCTCTGTCGATCATTTCCGTGTTGTTGGTCAGGATGTCTCCGGTGACGATCGTGTGAAGAAATAATTATTAGATTGACTCGTCTTGTGCATGCATAATAATGCTCCTTGAAAGTCATATTGTCATTTTTTAAATTTTCCATTTGAGCTGACATTCCAATAGGATGAAAACAGGTTATATTACTGTGATGTGGTTGTCAATTTGTGATGCTCTGTCTTCCTGTTTCCTATTTACTATCTCTCGGTGCCTCTGTCTCACTGTATCTCGGTCTTTCTTCCTTGCTGTCTTCTTACTATAATTGGAGTTCAATCTCCGAGAATGCAAGTAGTTGGGAACACCTTCCTGCCCACATCCTTATCCTCATATCCTTTATATGTGCAATGGAGTCTTAAGAGCTTAATATTTTCACCTAATTACTTTACTTTCTGTCGCTCTATCTCTGTCTATCTCTCTCACTGTCACTTCTGACTTTATCTCTGTATATATATGTCTTTTTATCTCTCTATGTCTCCTAGTTTCTTAATCTCTCGCACTGTTCCTCCTTCATTCTATCTATATTACTGTCTCACTATATCTCTTTCATGTCTCAGTTACTCTGTCTCTATGCGTCTCTCACATGCACACGAGTCTCTCACATGCACACGAGTCTCTCACATGCACACGAGTCTCACACATGCACACGAGTCTCACACATGCACACGAGTTTCTCACATGCACACGAGTCTCACACATGCACACGAGTCTCACACATGCACACGAGTTTCACACATACACACGAGTCTCACACATGCACACGAGTCTCACACATGCACACGAGTCTCAGACATGCACACGAGTCTCACACATACACACGAGTCTCACACATGCACACGAGTCTCACACATGCACACGAGTCTCACACATACACACGAGACTCACACATGCACACGAGTCTCACACATACACACGAGTCTCACACATGCACACGAGTCTCACACATACATACGAGTCTCACACATGCACACGAGTCTCACACATGCACACGAGTCTCTCACATGCACACGAGTCTCTCACATGCACACGAGTCTCACACATGCACACGAGTCTCTCACATGCACACGAGTCTCACACATGCACACGAGTCTCACACATGCACACGAGTCTCACACATGCACACGAGTCTCACACATGCACACGAGTCTCACACATACACACGAGTCTCACACATGCACACCAGTCTCACACATGCACACGAGTCTCACACATACACACGAGTCTCACACATGCACACGAGTCTCACACATACACACGAGTCTCACACATGCACACGAGTCTCACACATGCACACGAGTCTCTCACATGCACACGAGTCTCTCACATGCACACGAGTCTCACACATGCACACGAGTCTCTCACATGCACACGAGTCTCACACATACACACGAGTCTCTCACATGCACACGAGTCTCTCACATGCACACGAGTCTCACACATGCACACGAGTCTCTCACATGCACACGAGTCTCACACATGCACACGAGTCTCACACATGCACACGAGTCTCACACATGCACACGAGTCTCACACATGCACACGAGTCTCACACATGCACACGAGTCTCACACATGCACACGAGTCTCTCACATGCACACGAGTCTCTCACATGCACACGAGTCTCTCACATGCACACGAGTCTCTCACATGCACGTAAGTGATAAAGAAACAAATCCTCGGCAAGTTTCACAGTCGCAAAAAAAAGAAAACGGACACAATGTGTATGTTACTAGTAGCATGTTGATTTTTATCTTGCTGACAGTATTGACCAAATTTGTTCACGGTTAATCGTTTTATCCTTTAAAGTAAGCAACGAAACATTGTGTTTGCAGACGATGAGTCACAATAACGTGGCTGAAGGTATGATGACCAGAGCACACACTAGAAAATGAGGAGACGATTCGGTTCGTCATGGACCATTATCAAGTCCTGTCGTCAAACATTGTGTTTTCATCTTTGATATTTTCAAATATTCCTAGTGTTTATCGTTAAAATGAATGTATGTTTGTGTACGTTTGATTCTGTTTGTGTAAGTTAGATTCTGTTTGTGTACGCTTGATTCTGTTTGTGTAACTTTGAATGTATGTTTGATTCAGTTTAGACCTTTCCAAGGACGCAAAACTTGACACTTACTCAACTCTCATCCCAACTGTATCTTGATGATGAACCCTCCCCACTACTCCACCTCCTGCTCGTAGCCGCTAGTGCAGGCAGTCAAGCAGAGGAAGACAGGCAGGAAAGCAAAGGAAGGAAGGCAGACAAGCAGAGGAAGGCAGGCAGGCAAGCAGAGGAAGGCGGCAAGCAGAGGAAGGTAGGCAGGCAAGTAAAAGAAGGTAGGCAGACAAGCAGAGGAAGGCAGGCCGGCAAGCAGAGGAAGGTAGGCAGACAAGCAAATAAAAGCAGGGAGGCAAGCCAAGAAAGGCAGGCAGGCAAACAGATGAAGGCAGGCAGACAAGCAGAGAAAGGAAGGCAGGCAAGCAGAGGAAGGTAGGTAGGCAAGCCGAGAAAGCCAGGCAGGCAAACAGATGAAGGCAGGCAGACTAGCAGAGAAAGGAAGGCAGGCAAGCAGAGGAAGGTAGGTAGGCAAGCAGAGGAAGGCAGGCAGGCAAGCAGAGGAAGGTATTGGAAATTTCCAGCAGTTATTCTCATCCCTAATACAATAGGATGTATTTCCTGTATTAGGCTTCATACTCATTTACTAATCCTTAGGACAATGGGATGTATTTCCTATACTAAGCGTAATAATTAACTAACACTACTAATCCATAGTTTAGTATCATAGAATTCATTGCATTAGGATGTGGAACATCATGTAATTTCTCCTAGAATTGTGTAGTGTAGTTCACATATCTGTAGATCTAACAGAAGTTCAACCATTTACTTTCCTTTATCAAGAATAATTGTTTAGTAATAGGTTTACTTTATTTAGTATACAACAGTTTACTGGAATTCCTTTACCCAGCTTGATCGCTGTTCTAGTAAATAATATCATAAATTAAAGTCATTTCCACCTCCAAACGAGTCTTGTTTTATTTGTGCAGTCTACATTAACTGACCTGTACTGTGAGAATCAAACATCACCACATAAAGTATTGAACTATCAAGAATATTCATAAACACTTCCTTCCCTATCTAGCTTTAATAAATATATATAATTTATGCTCGGGCCCCCCACCGGGAGCTAATGCGCATGCACTTCCCCCGAGCAGGAAGGAGTCTCTCGCCATTTTCGATCAACTAGCAGCATGGTGTTCCGAAACGGTCCCAACAAATCTTACAAACTAGAAGGCATCCGTACACACTGGGACGTTAGATTGAGGACGCAGCTTACCAGAATCACGGACACCAGTTCGGCAGGCATTTTTACCTTTTAGTAGTATTTATAGAGCTCATAAATATATAACTAATATAAGTATCCTGTCGCAACGCTGCAGGCGATAAAAATAACCCCATGTAAGTGCAACTCCTTCCCCTCCAAATATTTAGATGATACATTTATGTGTGTGAATACTAGTTTGGAGAGGAATTATGGAATTTAATTATTACAGCATGGTGCAACACCACTGAGGAAGCGCGTGACCGCCACACACTCACGTGTTCCAAGTATCGTGTTACATACTCCTAGCAGAATACGTATATAAATTTAAAATAACTTGTTTTGTTCCATTATATCATTGCCTGTATATGTACACACATTGTGTTTTTGGTAAATTATCGTGTGGTGTGGCAGCGTCAGTGGAGACAGGAGCGCGGTTGTTTTGCACACGTCTACTACCTGTTAAATTCGGGAAGCGGGACCTGTTCAGTTGGGAGTTCCAGATGTCACTTTTATTTAGTATATATAATTGTTTATTTTCTGTAATTAAACAGGTGGCATTGTACTTATATATTTTGTAAGTAACTATTATATGTAATTTGCAGTCTTATGTGTTTTGAGAACAAGTGGTTGTTCAATTAGTTTTAAATATTACAAAGTCCTTAGTTTCCATCCCTCATCCTGGAAGAGGCAGAGGAGGTGAGGATTTGGGTAGCGACAGAGCGAGAGTTCAGTGGCTGATACGGGACCAGGAGAAGTAACATGTGGGAGATAAGTCTGTTTACTTGTTGTTGTGTCATGTAGTAGATTTTTATTCTGGGAGAGACAATATTTGATGTTTGCTTTAATAGTGACCCACTGTTCATATATACAATATTGAGATGTATATGAAATATATATATATATTAAAATGCATACGTATATTTCTTCAGTCCTAAGGGAGATATACTTTTAATTCTGTGCCTGTTATCATTCATGGGGTTATACTGGTGACCCACTTAAGAGAGCAGCAGTGGTATCCCTAGACGTAACTAAAGCTTGGCTGCTGTAGGGTCACGAGCCGTAACGAACGATAGGTAACAAGAGTTATGGGGGCCTGTGCCGGGAAATATTGTTCCCACTTAACCTTAATTATGCTAATCTAACCTTGCCTTCCTAGGTACCAGTGTGTTAAGTGTCTGTGTGTTTTATAAGAACTATTCCATGTGCCAAGCAAGCTTTCCTGTGTGTCAAGTAACAACGTTTCACGATTTTGAGGTAAGTCATCCTATATATTTTGTTTGTGCAGTGAGGCCAAGCGAATTTTCAGTGTGGTGACAATTTTACAGTGAAGTGTAGTGCAGTGCCATTGTTTTTAATTATTGTTGTGAATCAAGTGCCAAGTGTTAGTAACGATGGAGGAGAAAGTTGCAGCGTTGGTGGCTCACCCAGACTTTGAAGGGATTAAGAGCCTTAAAAAGACTGAGTTAATACAAATGGCAAATCATTTGGATTTGACCGCCAACAATAGAATGGTTAAAGCCCAAATATTGAAAGTCATTGTGACACATTTTGTTGAGTTAGATGAAGAAATTCGAAGAAGAGTTTGTAGAGAGTTAGATGAAGAAATTCTAGAAGAGTTAAGAGAGGAGTCGAGTGATCAGATGACGTTAAAGCGTCTTGAGTTAGAAGCTCGCCAATTAGAGCTTGAAGCTCAAAAAGAACAGAGAATATTAGAACTTGAAGCTCAAAAAGAACAGCAAATATTAGAGGCTGAAGCTCAGCAGAGGGAGCTTGAGACTAGACGTTTAGAAATTGAGGCACAGTTGCAAATAGAAGCCACAAAAAAGCAACAATTAGAGATTCAACAACAAATGGCTGACACTAACTTCAGGCTTGAATCACAGCGTATGGCAGCTGGGCATGGAAATACTAGTAATGTTTCAATAAATAGTGATAATAATCCCATAAGGATGAATAAGTATATAGAGTTACCCAAGTTCAATGAGGAGGATCCTGAGGTTTTCTTTGCACATTTTAATAAAATTGCCATCAGTATGAACTGGCCAAGGGATCAGTGGGTAGCCATTATGCAGTCTCAATTTAAGGGGCGTAGTCAGGAGGTTTTTACATCCCTACCTGACGCTCATAACTTTGATTACGAATTTGTAAAGAAAAGCATCTTAAATGCATACCAAATAAATCCAGAGGCACACAGGCAAAAGTTTAGGAACCTAAGGAGGATAAGTGATCAGACAATAGCAGATTTTACTCGTCAGAAGACGAATTTTTGCAACAGATGGTTAAAGTCACTTTCAGTCACTGACTTTGATGCTCTAAAGAATCTTCTTATAATGGAAGAAGTATTGTCATGTCTCCCAGACCAGTTGTCTACTTTTATGGCAGAACAAAAGAATGTAACAGACATTTATGAGCTGTCAAAGCTCGCGGATGAGCATGAGTTGTTGACTAAGGCCCAGTTTACGGCCACTTCACCTAAGTCTAGTCGTAGAGTAAATTATAATGCTCACCGAACTCCTTATCAGAATCCATCCCGTCCTAGTACTCCAGTTACTCCCACGAGCTCTTCTCTTACAAAACCTAACCCTGCTACTTCATTGTCAGGAATGTCAAATAATAATAAGGTTATTTCTAAACCTACAGTTGGTTCTACCAGTGTGTCCACTGTAAGGTCTTGTTCCCATTGTAAGAGAAAAGGCCATGGAATTAATTCCTGTTTTATATTGCACCCTGAGTTACGACCAACTGGTCTCATTTATTGCAGAGGTGTGCAAAATAAACTTACTAATAAACATGTAACTGTAAACCCCAATTGGGTGAAACAGTATTCGCCATATATGTCTTCAGGTGAAGTTTTGTGTATTAATGGGAAGTGGAAGCCAGTGGTTATTCTTCGTGATACAGGTGCTTCCCAAACCATAATTTCATCCAGTATTCTTTCTGATGTTGAAAAGAGAGACTGGAAAGTTTGTTGTTCTTCAGAGTGTTGCAGGATGTAAAACTGTACCTCTAATAGACATTAATTTCAGATCCACCATTACACCAAGTTTCTGCACTGTGGGTGTTAGTACACAGTTGCCCATCCCAGGTGTGGATGTTATATTGGGTAATGATGTGGCCATAAATCATGTTGTGGGTGAGATTGATCCCCGTTTGTGTAAACAGCCAGTTGCAGACCATGTTTATTCTGCCTGTGCTGAAGTTAGTTCTATGAATGAACCTGTTGTAGAAGATGGTTTTGTCCATTCTACCTTTGCTGATGTCAGTACTAATATAAATCCAGTTGTCAGTTCTGATGTTGTTACTCAAGCATTTGTTCCAGTAACCAGTACCCCTTCAGTGGAGAAGTGGGATGTGGTTGTTCCAGATTCCTGTGTGGCCGATTTAGTTGTTGAGAGTAAGCCTGATACTATGACTCTGCTTTATTCCAATAAATTGGGAAAGGATGTCCATGTACCATTGTCTTGCCCGCTCACTACGAACGTTGTGCCAGGAGTTGAGAGAAACTTAAAAGCCACGACTCTGTATTCCAGCCAAGTGAATGGTTTAGGACAAGATGTCGGGTTGGCAGAAGTATTCCCGCTCACTCCAAGTTTAGAATCAGTTGTCGAGAGTAAGTCTGTTGTAGAGGCCCCGCCTCACCCTAGTCAAGGTGATATAATAGGGGAGGAGGTCAAACTACCTGTTACTTGCCCGCTCGTTTCAGATTCCCTTAATTTATGTGCATTGAGTAGAACTGACCCTAAGATTTCAGAGAGAAGCAAGGAGACAGTCTGTACTGTAGATCCAGTTTTGGAGAGTGTGGGAAAGCAGCCAGAGGATCAGCTTCTGTTGAGTAGATGGAGACCCATTAAGCCTCCCTCTGCAGTTGTCTGTGAGGATGTGACCCAGCTTAGTAGTGTTATTATTGATTGTGAGCAGACAGTACTCCGAGCAGCTCCAGAAGTCGTGGGAGGAAATTTTGGTAAAATCATTGAGAGTGGTAAAGTATCATGTGGATCTAAGTTGCGGAGTTGTGATTCTTATTCCATGTGGAGTAAGTATTTCTCATTGTGTACATTGAGTCAGAGTGTGTGTAGGATGTTGAAATCTACTTTTATTCTGCAGGAGCCATTTTCTTGTGAAGTAATGGACTGTGGGACATCTTTGTCAAGCCTTGTGGTTGAGCAGAGAGAGTTTACTCAAATAGGTTGTGCACCCAGTTCTGAGGAAGTGGTGAGTTATGCTAGAGCAGTGTCTCTATATTCAGATCCAGGTTATTTTAATGCACGAATGATGCAAGTGTATGTTCCACTCAAGTGTGGTGTTGACTTTCAGAGTCATATTGTGGGTGAAGGATTAAATCATACTGGGGAGCAGATGTTTGAGGCTCCAGGTGTGTATTTCAAGTTGGAGGATAAGGTTATCCTACCTAGTGTTAATCATTGTGAAGGGTTTCAGATTGTCCTTGGGCGTTTCTCAGGTAATCTGCTGTACATTTTCCAGATGTTAAGACCCTTAAACCTCTTGGTTGATTGGTTGTCATCAGACGTAAATCACTTGGGAAGTGATGGTGAGGGTTGTAAAGTTTTCGGCATGTTTTATTTAGTCTTTTGGCAGACTAGATGGTTGATGAAAGTGTGTGTTGTGTTCAAGTTCACCATCAGGGGGTGGGAACTTGTCTTCGGAGTTATGATTGAGATATGGTGCCTAGGCATATGCCTGTTTTCTTTCACTGATCGTTATGACAGAGTTATGAGGCAATTGATTTCTGTGTTCCTTATGGATCATCTGAGTCAGTTCGATCAGGTAGTCTTTGCACTTATCTTGGGTTGTATTTCTTGGTTTGAAGGTCAAAGGTTTGCTAAGTCGGTGTCTTGTGTTTCGGAAGGTTCTATGAATGGGAAAGTCTTATGCATAATTGTGAGGTTTAATGCTAATTTCTCTAATTTTAGTATCCATTGGGCGAGAGTATGTGTTCCACAGAGGATCAAGAGTGATGAAGAGCAGATGTCTGTGTCAGAGCATACCCAGGAGAAGTCCCAAATCTACTCAACATCCAGTCAGCTTCAATTAAGCAGTTCAGCTCCAGAAAAAGGGAGTAATGGAAAATGGAGTCTGTCTTGGAAAACTTCACCATGTGGAAAAGGGATCAGATGGAAATACGGAACTGATCTTGGAGAAATAGTAGAAACATATGAAAAGCTAAATTGCCATGATAACTGTGTGAAAGCAGCTACCTTTATTGACAATTCTATTCATGCTACTAATGATACTGTTGTAGATAGGAGTGTGAAATATGATCTGCAACAAAGTGAAATAAATGAGATAGTACCTTGGAGAGATAAATTTGCATACTCCAGTGACACATGTAGAACATAGTCATAAGACTGAAATTTCTGAGTTTCCTGTAAGACTATATTTGGCGTGTTTTCATTTTTGTCCAGAAATGGGTTCTAATTACTTTTACATGTTTGGTGTAATTAATAGCATAAATCTCAAGTGTCATACATTTTACTTTGAAAAAATGCCATTGATCTTCAATCTATTGCATTTTTTTTCTTGGAGGTGGAAGTGTTACGTACTCCTAGCAGAATACGTATATAAATTTAAAATAACTTGTTTTGTTCCATTATATCATTGCCTGTATATGTACACACATTGTGTTTTTGGTAAATTATCGTGTGGTGTGGCAGCGTCAGTGGAGACAGGAGCGCGGTTGTTTTGCACACGTCTACTACCTGTTAAATTCGGGAAGCGGGACCTGTTCAGTTGGGAGTTCCAGATGTCACTTTTATTTAGTATATATAATTGTTTATTTTCTGTAATTAAACAGGTGGCATTGTACTTATATATTTTGTAAGTAACTATTATATGTAATTTGCAGTCTTATGTGTTTTGAGAACAAGTGGTTGTTCAATTAGTTTTAAATATTACAAAGTCCTTAGTTTCCATCCCTCATCCTGGAAGAGGCAGAGGAGGTGAGGATTTGGGTAGCGACAGAGCGAGAGTTCAGTGGCTGATACGGGACCAGGAGAAGTAACATGTGGGAGATAAGTCTGTTTACTTGTTGTTGTGTCATGTAGTAGATTTTTATTCTGGGAGAGACAATATTTGATGTTTGCTTTAATAGTGACCCACTGTTCATATATACAATATTGAGATGTATATGAAATATATATATATATTAAAATGCATACGTATATTTCTTCAGTCCTAAGGGAGATATACTTTTAATTCTGTGCCTGTTATCATTCATGGGGTTATACTGGTGACCCACTTAAGAGAGCAGCAGTGGTATCCCTAGACGTAACTAAAGCTTGGCTGCTGTAGGGTCACGAGCCGTAACGAACGATAGGTAACATATCGCTATCTCAAGCTGTTTCCAGACTGTTGTACAGTGGACTACATTTACCTCCCTCTGTCACAGCTGAAGTTTAATCAGTTTTCATTGTAGATAGTACCTTATTATTCAGAGTCCATATATACTCTATTGCATTGATTAATTATTAATCTTTATTTTGCAGTAGTATTTCTTGCATTTCATATTTTTCTCATTATCTATGTGTGTGCATATTATCATTATTATTATTATATAACATATGTTACACATAGACTAACCTTATAGAACCCCCCCCCCCCCCAAAAAAAAAAAAAATGTTTCATGGAAGGCTGGCTCTAGAATGTATAGAATTTACAGTCACTGCTTAATAGAATTTATTCACATATAATCATAGAGCCATAAGCCACTGGTTCTCTCATTTAATAATGCATTCTGGTCCTTCGAGCTATCTTTGAATTAATCATTATCTTGCATTCATAAAATTATATATTTTATTAGTATCAAACTAAAGCCAGATTTCTCCACAGAAGGCAGGCAAGCAGAGGAAGGCAGGCAGGCAAGCAGATGAAGGCAAGCATACAAACAGAGAAAGGCAGGCAGGCAAGCAGATGAAGGCAGGCAGACAAGGAGAGGAAGGTAATCAGGCAAGCAGAGGAAGGTAGGCAGACGTAGATGAATCAGGCAGTCAAGCAGAAGAAGGCAGACACGGAAGGAGAGCCAAGCCATCCAGCAGGAAGTCTGTTAACTAGTCAGATATCTGAGTGAGTCTCATTCAATTCACAGTGATTTATCTTCCGTCTTCGATGAGTGTTTTGAACGTATTGTTCTTAAGACGTGACCTGGTGACCCTTCCTGTTGACCGCAGCTCTGGACACGTCTGAGGACCGCAGCTCTGGACACGTCAGAGGACCGCAGCTCTGGACACGTCAGAGGACCGCAGCTCAGGACACGTCTGAGGACCGCAGCCCTGGACACACCTGAGGACCGCAGCTCTGGACACGTCTGTGGACCGCAGCTCTGGATACGTCTGAGGACCGCAGCTCTGGACACGTCTGAGGACTGCAGCTCTCGGCACATCTGAAGACCGCAGCTCTGGACACTCCTGAGGACCGCAGCTCTGGACACTCCTGAGGACCGCAGCCCTGGACACACCTGAGGACCGCAGCTCTGGACACGCTTGAGGACCGCAGCTCTGGACACACCTGAGGACCGCAGCTCTGGACACGCCAGAGGACCGCAGCTCTGGACACGTCTAAGGATCGTAGCTCTGGACACGTCTGAGGACCGCAGCTCTGGACACGCCTGAGGACCGCAGCTCTGGACACGCCTGAGGACCGCAGCTCTGTACACGCCTGAGGACCGCAGCTCTGGACACGTCAAAGAACCGCAGCTCTGGACACGTCTGAGGATCGTAGCTCTGGACACGCCTGAGGACCGCAGCTCTGGACACGCCTGAGGACCGCAGCTCTGGACACCCCTGAGGACCGCAGCTCTGTACACGCCTGAGGACCGCAGCTCTGGACACGTCAAAGGACCGCAGCTCTGGACACGTCTGAGGATCGTAGCTCTGGACACGCCTGAGGACCGCAGCTCTGGACATGTCTGAGGACCGCAGCTGTGGACATGTCTGAGGACCGCAGCTCTGGACACACCTGAGGACGGCAGCTCTGGGCACGTCAGAGGACTCGAGAGAGTTCATCTAAAAAACATTTGCGGTTATCTTTGCTGTACAAGACTGGAGACTTGTGTGTATTCATCTTGTTTCATTGCGGGAGATGAGCCACGGCTCTTGGGTGCGGCTCTCAACTTTTAATCGAATTATTAATAAATTTCAGAGCCTATTGGGCTCAGTCATATCTACATACAAAGTTCCTCTGAAGTCTGCCTACACCAGTTCACTTCTAGCGCATAACAGTTGTTCGCTACTCTGACACTGACAGAACTCTTTCTATTGTCTCTGTGGTTTATGTCGGTGCTCAGTTCCCATCTATGCCCCCTTGTTCGTGTGCCCAACCACTTGGGCTGGACGGTAGAGCGACGGTCTCGTTTCATGAAGGTCGGTGTTCAATCCCCGACTGTCCAAGTGGTTGGGCACCATTCCTTTGCTCTCCGACCTATCCCAAATCCTTATCCTGTCCCCTTCATGTGTTTATTTTCTACCACGGACTGAACATTCAACCACAGAAGGTGATTGAAGTGCTTCTAAAATGCTAATCTAACCTATATATGTAAACACATAGATACACAGATTTACGTCTGCTCTCTACATAAACAGTGTTCGATGTGTCTTTTACATAGTGTCATTAATGTGTGTTTACAAATGTGAAATGCAATCTTGACCAGCTTCCACATGCTATATAGCTTCCAAGTTCTATATAGTTGTAATAGCATGGTGCTTTCTTCTGATAGTTCCCTTCCCTTGTTCGAGTACTTACCTTAGCTAAATAGTCTGTGTTGTCTATTTCTTGAATATTTTTATGTGGTAATTATGTCTCCCCTGAGTCTTTCCTCTTCGAATGACGTGATGTTTATCACCTTCATTCTTTCCTCATAGTTCATACCTCTCAACTTTGGGACTAAGCTGATGGCATACCATGCAACTTTCTTCAGCTTCATTTCGTGTTTAACGAGATAAGAACTTCATTCCGATGTCGCTAGTCCAGAATTGGTCTGACACAAACGATATACATCATTCAGATTACAAAGGTATTTCAAATATTAGCCAACCTTCCGCATGTAGGTAATAAAATTCTGAGACTATAGAATGCTTTACTAACATGTAGTAGCGTGATTAAACCCCTTAACAATTAAATAAAACTTTAAATATGGTATGATTAAAATATGACCCCTTGTTGAAAATTTCCAACAATTATTCTCATCCCTAATACAATAGGATGTATTTCCTGTATGTGGCTTCATTATTATTTAATACTCATTTACTAATCCTTAGTACAATGGGATGTATTTACTGTGCTAAGCGTTATAATTAACTAACACTACTAATTCATAGTTTAGTATCACAGAATTCATTGCATTAGGATGTGGAACATCATGTAATTTCTCCTAGAATTGTGCAGTGTTGCGTCAGCCACTCACGGAGAATAAATTTCCACATATATGTAGATCTAATAAAAGTCCAACCATCTACTTTCCTTTATCAAGGATAAATATTTAGTAATAGGTTTACTTTTAGTATACAGTAGTTTACTGGAATTCCTTGGCCCAGTTTGGTCGCTGTTCTAGTAAATAATATCATAATCTAAAATCATTTCCACCTCCAAAGAATTCTCGTTTTATTTGTGCAGTCTACAATAACTGACCTGCACTGTGAGAATCAAACGTCACCACATAAAGTATTTCATTGAGTTATAAAGAGTATTCATAAACACTTCCTATTTAGCTTTAATGAATGAATAAATATAATTTATGCTCGGGCCCCTACTGGGAGCTATGCGCGACTTTCGGGAAGGAAGGAAACTCTTGCCATTTTCGATCAACTGGCAGTACGATGTTCGAAGCGGTCCCTTTATACCAGACAATTCTGCAAGCTCCGTACATCAACGGGCTTCAGACTGAAGACGCAGCTTACCAGAATCACGGACACCAGTTAGGTAGGCATTTTTACCTCATTTGTTCTATTTAACGAGCTCTTAAATATGTTCATGCAGGTGCCATGTCGTGACGCTGCAGGCGATAAAATAAACCCTATGTAAGTGCAGTTTCTTCCCCCTCCAAATATTTAGATATTACATTTATGTGTGTGAATAATAGTTTGGAGTGGAAATTATGGAATTTAATTATTGCAGCATGGTGCAACACCACTGAGGAAGCGTGTGACCGCCACATACTCACGTGTTCCAAGTATCACTATCCCAAGCTGTTTCCAGACTGTTGTAGAGATTGGACTCCACCTACGTCCCTCTGTCACAGCTGAGATTTAATCAGTTTTCATTGTAGATAGAATTTAATTATTGAGAGTCAAGCATTTCTAATCATTGCATATTAATCATATACATGATTTGAATTTTAATATGCAGTAGTATTATTGCATTACATTTTATTTATCATTATCTATGTGTGTGCATATTATCATTATTATTATTACATAATATATGTTACACACATAGACTAACCTCATAGAAGACCCCCCAAAATGTGTCATGGGAAGCTGGTTCTAGCATGCATAGAATTTAGTCATTGCCTAATAGAATATAATTACATATAATAACTGAGATCCATAAGTCACTGGTTCTCTCATTTAAGAACGCATTCTGGTCCTTCTAGCTATCTCAGATTTAATCTTTCTTTTGCATTTATAGAATTATACATTTTATTAGTATTAAACTAGAGCCAGATTTCCGCACATATTTTATGGTCCTTCGAACTGGATAGTCTAGAGAGCTAGACTATTATCAAAGAACTAGTGTAAATTCACATTATATTTTAAAACTAGTATAATTAGTAGAAGATAGCCAGAAGTTAGGCTGTCTACAATTCATTAATAATTTTTCATCCCTGATATCATTATACTCTTTAATTAGTAGCATTATCAGGTGTTAGGATAGAATTTAGGGCAGAACACTTGCCACACACACAATCAATTATAGTAGCAGGATTCTTGTCATATATTTAATCACTTGTATATACTCTATATAAATCAAAATTATAAAAAATCCAAAAACATAGCACTATCCTGAATTTGCACATCAGTAGTATTATAGTATATGTCAACCCATATAAAATAGAATTCTTAGACTGAAATTGTACTGAGTAGTGTATAACTCAAGCCTAACTCATTATTACTAGCCAACCTAGATAGGTAGGTAGGATTACTAGTAGACTAGTATTATACCAGGCAGTACAACCTGGTCAACATATATTATTGTGCAAACCCAATTCAAGGTAGGACTTATCATTATTTTACACAAATTGTGTTTTTATATCTTATTATATATATTTACTAGATACCTTCCATACCGAGATGGAGAAGTTTGAGGAGGGTATCCAAGATCATCTAAATAGATTAACACAATATCTAGAAAAATTGCAGAGCAACTCAGTTTCTCAAAATACTCTAACCACGAGTGAAACTAATAAACAGGAAGCACTCCAGGAAGTTCGTCTTCCTACAATTGATCTCCCTCACTTCCATGGTAGAGATGATGAGAATTTCGAATGCTATTGGAACACATTCGACTCCTTAGTAAACTCCAAAAAGTCTATTAGCAAGCCTAATAAATTCCTCTATTTGCGAAGTACCCTTAGAGGGTGAAGCAAAAGCAGTTGCCGAGCACCTAATTCTTAGTGATAACGACTACGATACTGCTATTCAGTTACTAGAAGTTAATTACAGCAATAAAGAAATGGCTATTGCTACTCTTTATTATAAGTTAAGAGCGATACCTACACCAGATACCACCCCTGAAGCTCTACAAGAATTTAGGCTCCAGGTAGAGTCTCTAATTATAGCTCTAGGTGTCAAAGCAGATGTACCTAAAGCAGAGTGGGTATTGAAATTAGAAATACAGAGTAAGTTTCGTAAGGAGATTTTATCATCCATCTGTTCTCATTATAGAACTGATATCCTATCCCTAGATGAGATTTTTGAGAGATTAAGGATAACAGATAATGGATTGAGAGCTCATGAGAAAATAATACCTGACACTGACAAATCAACCACTGATAAGCCAATCAAATCCAAAGGTACTTCCAAACAGCCTAATAAGTTTAAAACCGCTGCCTCCACTTCAAAATGGAAAAATACTACAGTAGGTACCTACACTATCAGTCTTTCTAAACCTGTAGCCCATAAGTAACCCAAAGTTGTGACTCCTGCATCTACTACAGGAAGGAGATGCTGTCTCTTTTTGTCAAGAGAATCATACCAATTATCAGTGTCAAACCTTTCCTGATCGCGTTTCTAGGATAAAGCGCTTCGAGGAATTGCACAAGTGCACCAGGTGCTCGTTGCGACATGACCCTAATACATGCACCACCCCATTACACATATGTAACAGGTGCCATCAGGATCAACATTATTCCGCATTGTGTGGAGTTGATAGGCCTAAAACGCCTAAACTCCAGGTAGAACAGGACTCTTCCACCACTGTGCAGTGCTGTAAGGTACGACAAGAGGTTAAGGTGCTGAGCACCAAAGTCTCATAATAATGCCGCATTACCTACTGCACAACTACAATTAAATAACAAGAATCACTACAGGAGGTCTATTCGACCAGGGATCACAAAGAACGTTCATCACTCAACAAGCAGCTAACCAGCTCACACTTAAACCCCTTGTGTAAGGTGACATTGAATATATCAGGATTCCCAACAGATAACGGACTTCAAGAATTTGAAGTAGTACAACCATTAGTACGCCTAGGCGGTTATGTCCGACCTGTTAAGGGCATAGTAGTTGATCACAATGACAAGATGAACAACCCAGCAGGTTTTCTTCCTTTTGGGGAGTGTTGTACATGCTGCTGCGGCGATATGTCCACTCACAAGATGAGTGGCGCAGCCCAATAAACTCGCCCCTCTGGGCAAAATAAAAAAAAAATTCTTTTGATCTGAATGTCAAAGGTCTAGGAGACACAGTCAGATTTTTGCAGAAATATAGAACAAACTGGCTGACACCAAGTTAACGTCTGACTACCTCACCAATGTAGATATATTAGTAAGGGCAGACCATTATTATCAGTTCATTACTAGAACTATAAGTCAACAGGGAATGAACTTGTTGAATTCAGCAGGAGGCTACTTACTTACAGGTAGTCTTGAACCTGAAGAAGCCTATGCCAGTTGACAACCAACATTAATTCCAGATTGAGTCTGGTACAATTAGTACTAGCCGAGTTAGTTTCTATGGATCTCAGTGGATAAATCAATGACTAGTAGCCTTAACCGGTTCACGTCACAGCGACAAGTGTCATTGACCCCCCTCTGTAGACCCGGAACTATTCTCAACAGTAATAATTGACTACATTCAGTCTTTATAGCATCTCATCGCATTTATCATAAATTAGGAAGTCTTCCAGAGAAGACAGCATTTATACCAAGTCGTTTGGACAAGGATTTAGCAATTCATTTAATATGATACACCTGCAGGGTTGTATCAGTTTTGTTTTGGCTGCTTCTACTTATTGTTTCTGCCCACAAGCATCTTAGAGACAGTTTGAAGAAGAAGCATCATAGCACAAGCAAAATTGAACTTTTCAATAGCCAGTAAGTGAACATTTACCAGAAGACTATTAGTAGTGAAACAAATTGTTTCTCATAATAGAATAAACTCATCTTATCCTTTAAGTTATCCTTTTGCCTGTTTTGATCATTCTTACGGCCTTCTTTTATTTTGATGCCTGGGTGTTTGAGGAGGCATACTCCTGCACCCGTAGAACTGTGGTACCCGACATCGCAAGCGAAGGGACTCTTTTATTGTGATTCCTCCTTTCATCACTGATCCTGATCTCGACGGAATGACGGTTCTTAAGGTGGCGTTTGTGGGGTGTATACTCACGACACACCCCGAGGGGGCCACAGCAAGATCGGCAACATGTTTCTTGTTGGGTGTCCTGCCTCTAATTGTGGCACCGTGGTGGGTGTGGGGGACCACATTCGTGAATGAACGTTTTTTCTCATGTTTTAAGTCTCATTCTGTTCCTCTTGTACCTTTTCGAGCTCGTGGGGTGGGCGATCAAGCCCCCGAATCGGACTGTGATGGAAGACCGAGCTCTGTAGCCCCCGCTGCATTCTGACGCCAACCTTGCTCCTCCTGACTACTCCCCTCTTCTCCCCTCCCTCCTCTGTGGTTGGCTAGAGCTACAAGCCCCAAGTGATGACCACCTCGTCCCCCGGCACGGTTCAGTCTCTCATTGTGACTACTGCGCCTTTTAATCCCTCTCTCTCTGGGGGTTCTCAATGCCGTCCGCACCTCGGCCGCACACGCTCGATCCCTTCCCGTACTGATGCGTACTAAGCCTTTCTAATTAAATTTATTTCTTAATTAATTAAATTAGAAATATTAGAAATTTCTAATATTTCTCCTCGTGTTGTTCCTTCCTTGCCCCCGTGGAGAGTCCCCCTTCCGAAGTTTTGTACATCCTTGACCCGCATCACTAAAGCTTTTACCCCTCCTACGGTTCTGAAACGCCTTTTCCTTGAGCACCTTTCTTCGCACTCCTGCTCCGTTACCATTTTCACCGATGGGTCTAAGTTTGCTGACGGTGTAGGCAACTCTGTTGTTTTTCCTGACAGCACTGACAGCCCGGAGGTGTTGCCTACCTCTGGAGACTAGCATCTTCACAGCAGAACTTTATGCTATTCTCTATGCGCTTCGTCTCCTGCTTTCTTGTTGTCAATCTTCCTTTGTAGTTGTTGTTGACTCGTAGTGCCCTCATGGCTCTCAGGTCCTTTACTCCTGTCCATCCAGTGGTCGTCGAGATTCAGCATTGGCTGTTTCTTATTTCCAGTAAATTTAAGTCAATTGAGTTTGGCTGGGTTCCTAGCCACATTGATGTATCTTTAATTAAATGAGAGTGAGGTTGCTGCCGCTAGGGAAGCTATTCACCCTTGTCTTATATCCCGTAAAGGTATTCTTTATTCCAACTTTTACCCAGTTATTCATTCCTCCACCCCTACTCGTTGGCAGGATTGTTAGTCTTCTGGTACTGGTAATAAACTGCGTACTCTTAAGAGTAATGGGTCCTCATGGGCCGTCCTCCTACCACCGTAGCCGGGAATGGGAAACGACTCTGGCGAGGGTGCATATTGGCCATACACGCTTAACTTATGGTCACTTAATGGAGTGCCGCCCTGCTCCTTATTGTCCAAATTGCATTGTCCCTCTTACGGTCATGCATATCCTTCTTGAATGTCCTGACTTCCAGGACGAGCGTGTATCTTGCTTTCCAACCGTCCCTTGTGGTCGCTTGTAAATCGATAGAATTCTTGGTGAATCGGATACTTTTGATATCGTTCGCCTTATGCACTCCTGTTCTTGTATTGGCATCCTTAGTGATGTTTAGCACCCTCTGATTATTCTGCACATTTGATGGTGCTACATAACCTTCCTGGTTTGGTGCCTTTTTTTGATATTTACTTACTTACCAACCAGACTCACAGGCATTAGGCTATGCCCTCATGAGTCGTCGCCGATATCCTCAAGTCTTGGCACTTCTTTGCCCACTAAACTTGGCTACTTTGTGCTCCCCATGAGCACAGGGTCTTCAGTATTAATGGTAGACTGCGATGGCCACTTATGAGTGGCTCATCGCTCACTTATGACTGAGTGAGGCTCCCAGAGCCTCCGCCCTCGAGAGCTATTTGTCATGCATCCACAGTCAGATCGGCTCTGAGCGACCCCTCCGCCAGCGCCAAGCCTGGACTCTCAGTGACATCACGGCAGGCCCTGATTGTTCGGCCGCTCCACGTGACCTCAGCCAGCCAATCCCTGGCCGGCTGGCATCGCCCACAAAAAGGCGGATTTGCAGGCAAGGGGTGCCATTTTGTTTGTACCCAGGGCACGACTTTCCCCCTTACAATCAACCATATAAATATAAATTTCTCTCTAATTAGGTGACCAATCTGGTAGCCTCATACACCAAAAGACGCCCTGCATCTCCGGGAATCAGCAGGGGTCAGCGGATATTACTCTTAAAGCCGGATTTGGGGAGAAAAATGAGGGAGGGGGGCTCCATAACAGTAGCCGTTTGTTGAACTATTCATTCAGTTTGACTAGGTCATCTAATTGCCTCATACTATCTTCCACTGTCTTAATCCTCCCCATTATTTTTGCATCATCAGCAAACTTCTTCTTCTTTTTCTTGATAGTAGGTGCAGTTTGCATGAAGGGTTTGTCCTCCCGATGACTGCACCAGTACTGATGTTGGTGGACGCGTTTATGTTGAGGATGATCGGAGCTACCAAGGTGCTTGTTGCGTTGTGCTGTAGATAGAGGAACGGTGATTAAAACAGAGGTGTGTGTTGTAGGGAGACTTGCCGCACCGTAGGGCGGTGTGTTGTGTTTATGGCGTCAGCTGATCCATGGTGCTGCGATGAGGCAGTTGTTGTCTGTGTTTAGCTGTTGGTGGCGCCAGGTATAAATGTGGCGTGGGTTAGATGTGACCCAATTTGTTGGTCGACTGCAGATATTTAGCCAGTGCTTTGACTATTTGATATTTTTCTTGTAATGAGTGGTCACCGCCTCCTAATATATACTCGATGGTAAAGGGTATTTTAAGTGCGATAAAGACTTGTTTGAAATTTACTCTGGCACTATGATGTCGGAAGCAGTGCAGGAGATAGTGTTCGACTGTTTCAGGCATCTGACAGTGAGTACAGAGTTCATTAATGTCTGTTCTGTACTTAAAGCTGTGTGCTGCTAGTTTGGTATGTCCCAGCCTTAATCTGGTCATCGTTACATCAATTTCTCTGCTTTTATAACGGACATGTTTCCAGGTCTCCCATTTCTTTTTAATGGACCCATAGTGCAAAGGTGAGCATAACGTTTTCCAGTTTGTTGCAAAAAGGTGAAGCGTTGTTGTGCATCGCTTTGGCTAGTTGATCTACAAGTTCATTATGGAGAATACCACAATGTGCTGGGACCCATTGGATAGAGGTGTCATAACCGTTCAATTGATGTTTGTGAAGAAGTTGAAGGCATGGGTAGACAATCTCCTTGCATGTTTTCGAAGAGTACGTAATTGCTTGAATCGCGCTCTTGGAGTCACTACAGATTGTATATATATCCCAGCTGGTAATGTTGTGATGATTTGGAGAGCTTGATACAAGGCATATAATTCCGCTGTGAAAATAGATAGTTGGTTTGGTAACCGCCATCCCTGCTTGAGATAGTATTCCAGTATCCATACAGCGCAAGTGACCGAGGGTACGTTGTTCATGAAGATGCGAGACCGATCTGTATAAATCTCTGTGGTATTTGGGTAGCAATTTTTCATTGTTGAGGCAAAGACTGAGGCTATGGCTGAGTTTGGTGCAGATTTTGGAATGTTGTCTTCGAGTTGTATTGCTGTATTAGGAGTTGTATAAAGCCAAGGTGGAATGGGGGGGACAGGAAGTTGGGTTTCACAGTTTTGGAGTAGGGAGAGGTCTATATTGAGGTTATTTGTAGCCCGTGTGAGGAAAGGTTGCGAGTGAATGGTTGGGGAGTGGGGGTTATGTGGGTTAACTGTTGGGTTAATTTTTTATCTGTATGGGTGTGTCTGGTGAGCAGTGGTACAGAGTGACAAATAGTTGGCACACATTATGTCTCGTCTGGTGGCTAAGCTTGTGAGGCCTGTTTCCCTGTAAAGTCCGAGGATTGGAGTTGAACGCATTGCGCCACATATAAGTCGCATGGCATTATTTTGTATGACCTCGAGGCTCTGTAGGTTAGTAGGCGCAGCCTACGCATATGCTTGGCAACAATAGTTTAGTTGGCTGCGAATGTAGGTTGAATAGAAACGGATTAGAAAATAGAACGGATAGAAAAGATTTTATGGTGTGCTCCCCAGGTGGTGCCAGTGAGGGCTTTAAGTATGGCGAGTCAGGGTTGCGTCGTCTGTTTAAGGTGTTGAATGTGTGCTTTCCAAGTAAGTAAGGGGGAGTCTAAGCGCATGCCAAGATATTTATGTTCTCATACATATTGGATGGGAGTGTTGTGTATTGTGAGGATGGGTAGAGGAAGTAGTCTTTTTTTAGTGAAAATCTGATAGCAGGTTTTGGTGGTACTAACTTGAAGGCCCATCGTTGTGTCCAATCTATGAGGTGGTCAAGTGCTGTTTGCATTGTTGAGACTGTATTAGGTAGGACATTGTCCGAATAATACAACGTTAAGTCGTCGGCGTACGCCGAGAGGTGAACAGGATGGATGTTAGGCAAATCTGCTAAGAATGCGGCGAATAGGGTTGGGCTTAGTATGGAGCCTTGTGGGACTCCCGTTTGTGCTGTACCGAATCGTTTTTGCCATCGGGATGCCATCAGAAAACTCGCCTTGTATAAAGACTTTGGAAGTCCTGTTCGTGAGATAGGACTGTAACCATAGAAGTAATCTTCCCTCTACGCCTAAACATGCAAGCTTTGCCAAAAGGCAAGTATGAGGAATGCTATCAAAAGCTCCTTTGAGGTCTAGGTAGACAACAAGACAATATTTACTGCTTCTGAGAGAGGTGCGGATTTCATGTTCAAGGCAGAGTATTTGATCAAGCGTGGAGCATTGAGGTCGAAATCCAGCTTGGAGTGACTGTATAATATCATTATACTCAAGGTACCATTGGAGGCGAGTATGTACTAGCCTTTCCATGACTTTACTGAGGCATGATAGTAGGGAGATAGGTCTGTATGACGCAGGTTGGGATGGGTCTTTCCCTGGTTTAAGGAAAGGAAGAATAATACTGGTCTGCCATTGTGAGGGAATATTTCCGTGAGTCCAGCGAACAGCAAACAATGAGAGGAACGAGTCTCTTTCCTCTGGGAGATCATTTACATATATCAGAAACAGTATAAGTCTATGGATTGATCCCTGTAGGACTCCACAGTTGATATTTCGCCAATCTGAAACTTCGCCCCTCACAGTGACTCGTTGTCTTCTGTTGCTTAGGTACTTCCTTATTCAATGGAGTACCTTCCTTTTCACTCCTGCTTGCGCACTAGTCGCTTGTGTTATAATATGTCAAAGGCTTTCGGACAATGCAAAAACATGCAGTCTGCCCACCCCTCTCTTTCTTGCCTGATTTTTGTTGCCAGGTCATAGAATTTAATTAGTCCTGTGAGGCATGATTTGCCATCCCTGAACCCATGCTGCTCCAGATGTTCCACCAATTTTTTTTCACACAATCTTCTTCATCAACTTGCATGGTATGCAGGTTCGGGACACTGGCCTGTAGTTCTGTGCCTCCTGTCTATCCCCATTCTTGTATACCGGGACGACATTAACCGTCTTCCAAATTTTCAGCAGTTCACCTATTACCAGTGATTTGCTATACACCATGGAGAGTGGCAGACACAATGCTTCTGCTCCTTCCTTTAGTATCCATGGTGAGATTATATCTAGGCCTATACCTTTTGCCACATCTAACTCTAACAAAAGGTTCCTTACATCTTCACTGGTAATCCCGAACTCCTAGAAGTGCCTGGTTAACTATTCCCTCTCTTATCTATAGAGCTTCTCCAAGCTCTAATATGAAGACCTTCTGGATTTTTTAATTGAGTTCCTCCCACACTTCCTGGTCATTTGTAGTGAATCTGCCCCTGACCTCACTTTCATTACCTGTTCCTTCATTGTTGTTTTCCTCCTGATGTGGCTGTTCAGCAATTTAGGGTGAGTCTTTGCCTTGCTTGCTATATTATTTTCGTATTGCCCTTCAGCCTCTCTTCTCACCCTGACGTATTCATTACTGGCGTTCTAGTATCTTTCTCTGCTCTCAAGTGTCCTGATATTTCTCTAGTTTCTCCACGCCCTTGTGGCTTTGCTATCTTACATCTCCTATTAAGCCGTGGGTTTATCGTTTGCATTTCGTCTGTATTTTTTGTTCAATGGGTGTGTGAATATATGCGTGTGTGTGTGTGAATACTCACCTAATTGTGCTTGCGGGGGTTGAGCTTTGGCCCTTTGGGCCCGCCTCTAAACTGTCAATCAACTGGTGTACAGTTTCCTGAGCCTATTGGGCTCTATCATATTTACATTTAAAACAGTGTATGGAGTCAGCCTCCACATCTCTGCCTAATGAATTCCACCTGTTAACTACACTGACACTGAAAAAGTTCTTTCTAACGTCCCAGTATTGTAGTGGTGTGGGTTGGTGGTTGATCCTTCTTTCAGGACAGCCCAACCCACAATTCGATAGAGTGCTTATACTTTACCAGGAGATCACACTGGGCGCTTCTGGCTCTTGGATAGGGGCTCAATGTCACTCATTTAGGGGATGCGGCTCCAACACTTAGCCTCGTCGTCACGTGTACACACCCACTCGAGCCGCTGTGACTCCCCACTCTCCCCTTATGAGATATGATATCCCCAATCCCCTTTGACTTATTATTATTACCTTCTACCCTATCCACAGCAGTGGTTCTTGGTTCTTTCTCTCTCTCTCTCTCTCTCCTTCTTTACTACCTCCTGGGAAGCCTCACTAGGACAAGGGCAAACACCAGCAAATTTGAATAAATTTACTGGACAAAGCACATACACAGAACATACACACATACAATAATAATAATAATGAATCCTACACTCTATACTATTTCAGTCAGGTTGCACTCCAACACCATCAGAACTCTATCATCTGCTTATCAAGTGGTATCCTATCTCCTGGTTCACCACCTGATACTATCAACCTCCTCAGGTAGATCAAGTCTTATAATACAATGTTGCACTATCAGCAAGAGAATATACATATATATCTATAAACATGTACAAGGAAAATCAGCATATGAATGCAATAACATATATCAGTATAAATGTTCCTTGATACACAACAATGATCAATCGATCACCCTATCAGTCCTAGAACACATACAACTGTAGGTAATCCAGCCTACGACTGTAACTCTATACTTCAGTACAAACACCTTGGTACAAAAATGGCAAACTATCACTCGCCTTTCACTGCGACTTACACGCTAAAGCCAAACACTCTATCAACTCCCTACAAGTGATCATTTAGAACTTTCCTTCCACATCTGGAAGTTCACTACCCTGATATCTTCATGTTCTTCCGGGATTAACTACCAGGATTCTCTGCAGCTCCTCCAGGCTGCTACACCATGAAGTTTTCCTTGGGCAACTATGGTGCTTCACCTCCTCAACAAGGGTCCTCCACAGTTCTCCTGGCTGCTACACCATGAAGTTCCCTCGAGCAACTATGGTGCTTCACCACCTTTACAGAAGCACGTGACACTCCTCTTCACTGCTTCTCCTCACAGCTCGAGGTCCTCTCCTCCACTACCTTGCAGTCTCATCAATTACTCCCTCTGTGCTGGCTTCGAAGTTCTTAGCAACTTCTTCCCCAAAGACAAACCTGCAAACCATTGACACTCCAATAAAAATGTTTCCTTATAAACACATAGACGAAATAATCCACACAATGTGTTTGCATCTAACATCTATCCGCTCTCTACGTGCAGTGAGAGTGGACTTCCCCATTGGGCTGGTCCATGCTCCACCTCACCCAGCAGGCCTCACTCACTCTGGGAGGGTCCTCCATCGCCAGGCAGTTGACTTCAGGCGGTCGACGGGAGAGGACGGCTGCTCATCCCTCCAGCTGTTCCTCCCTCTCCACTCTCTTATTTTAGGCCTTCTGCCTTATCAAAACATGTCTAACTTATAAATAAACATTGCTACTGTCGCTGGGCACACGGCCAACTACAAGCAATCACTATGAACTGGCTTAAATCGTGCTTACCACAGATTGTCTAGTCGAGGGCGCTATCCCTCTGACGGCGTCTGGTCAGGGCGCTCCACACAGCCCACGAAAATGTCTCTGGGCAGCTTAATAAACTCTCCTCACCGTCCAGGACTTGAGACCACAAAGTTCTCAGCTCAATTCCACAGCTGGCATGTCTGCACACTTCTCTTCTCTTGGAGATATATCACTAGGGGTTCCTTTCTGACAGGAGCTCAAATGGAGCGCGGCTTTTCCCCTGCGATGTCTGGCCTCAAGTGAGATCAAAGCCCTCCAGAAGCGAGCCTCACGCCTCCAGCAAATTATCCACATCTCCTAACCAGTCATTTATCTGTTTTCTTATTCACTGCTCATAATCTTAAACTCCGTGTAAAATTTACCCAATTATTTTTACATATGAATCTTCATGTCTGTATTTCCGACCTCCTAGTCAGGTCAGGCTTGATAGAATAATTCTCAAAGGGAAGACTCGTTTTTCGGCTACCTGGGATCATAACACTCCCTCCCCCTTGTTTTTGAGAATTATTCTAGTGGCTAGGCTCGAGATAACGCATCAGCTACTACACTGTCTCGCCCTCTTATGTGCGTTATCACCAGGTCATACTCTTGGAGCAATAAAAACCATCTGCTCAGCCTCTGGTTTGCATGCTTCATTTTCCTCAGGAAAACTAGGGGATTATGGTCTATATACACCGTCAATGGGTGTCCTCCCCCACTCACTTACACTTCAAAATGTTTCAATGCCATCACCAGGGCCAAAGTCTCTTTCTCGACCGTACTGTACGACCTCTGGTGCTTAACGAACTTCTTCGAGAAGAAGGACACGGGGCGGTAAATTCCATCATTCTGCCGCGTCAATACAGCTCCGGCCCCTATATCACTGGCATCTACAAATAACGTAAACGGCGCTCCAAAATTGGGCGACACTAGTACAGGCGCCTCGGTCAACAGTCTTTTGTTTTTTTCAAAGGCTTCTTGTGCTGTTCCATTCCACTCCCACTTCTTGCTCTTTGATAGCAAACTCGTCATAGGAGCGGCTATGGTGGAGAAATTTTCACAGAACTTCCGGTAATATCCAATCATCCTGAGGTATCTCAACAATTCTTTCTTACTCCTGGGCACCGGGAAGTTGTCAATGGCCTCCACCTTTGTCCTTACCGGAGCAACCTCGCCTTGCCCTACTATATATCCAAGGTACTCCAGGCGGGCTCTCCCGAACTCGCTTTTTGCTAAGTTGATCGTCATGTTGGCCTTCTCCAATCGACCGAACAAATCTAAAAGTCGATCCACGTGATCCTTCCAGGAATCAGCGAACACTACAATATTATCGATGTACACTGCACATCCGGTAGCACCTTGTAATACCTGATTCATTACTCGTTGGAAACAACTACCACTATTCTTCATTCCGAACGGCACCACTATATATTGGTACAAGCCGTCGGGCGTCACGAACGCTGAGATCCTCTTGACCTCCTCGGACAGGGAAATCTGGTAGTAATCCTTCAACAGGTCTATTTTCGAGACATACCGTGCACTCCCAATCCGATATATGCAATCGTCAATGCGCGGTATCGGAAACGAGTCAGCGACTGTGACTGCATTCACTTTCCTATAATCGGTGCAGAACCGGTTCGTGCCATCACTATTCTTCACGAGGAGGCACGGCGAACTCCAGTCACTGTCGCTAACCTCTGCCAAGTCGTTATCTAGCAGATACTTCACTTCTGCTCTCATCGCCGCTGCTTTCTCCGGGTTAACTCTGTAAGGGTGCTGCTTGATGGCGTCAGCACTCCCTACATTTACCTCGTGCACCGTTCCGCGGAGTCTTCTAGGTACATCTGTGAATAACGACTTATTCCTTCGGAGGATCTCTGCTAGTTCCTGGCGTTGGTCATCCTCCAAATGACCCAGACGCTCACCTATCTTGGCCAGGCTTTCTGTATTTGATATCTTCGCGCCATCAGCCCTCTCTAACTTACAGTTCTCCTCTTCTATTCCTTTGCTCTCTCCCACAAAGCACAGTCGTCTGCAACAGGGTTTCCCTCTGTTCTTCACCTCCTAGAGGCTTATCTCCGTCATAGTACCTCTTTATCATGTTCACGTGGCAAACCTGTGACTTCCTTGGACGATCTGGCATTTGGATCACATAATTCACATCCCCTAATGCCTTCTGGATGGTATATGGTCCACAAAATCTCGACTCGTATATACTTCCTTTCACCGGCAGTAGGACTAACACCTGATCTCCTTCTTGAAATTTCCTGCCCTTCGCCTTCCTGTCGTGGTACCTTACCATCTCTGCCTGGGACGTTCTCAAATTTTCCTTGGCCAAATCTCTGGCCCTAGAGAGTCGCTCTCTAAAAGTTTTTACATATTGTCCCACGTCCACCTTAGGCCTATCCACGGTGAGCTGCTCCTTCAGCGCACTCAATGGGCTCCTCACTGAGTGTCCATACACCAGCTGGAATGGGGTGAATCCGAGTGATTCTACTACCGCATCCCTGATGGCGAACAACACGGATGGTAATGCCTCGTCCCAACTACTCCCTTCCTCAGTGCAGTATATCTTCAACAAGCAGTATATCCATGGGACGCTCTTTAGCGTCCCATGGAAACACTCCAATGCTCCCTGCGACTGACGGTGATACGGTGACGAGCGCACTTGCTCTACCCTCCATCCTTTCACAGTTTCCCCTAAACAACTTCGACTGCAAGACATTTCCCTGGTCCGTCTGGATAACCTTGGGCATTCCTACCCACGCAATGTAGTTCTGTAGTCTATCCAGAACGGCTCTCGACGTCACTCTTCTCAGGGGGATTGCTTCGGGGAAATGAGTGGCCGTGCACATTATGGTCGGTAAGTACTCGTGGCCTTTTCTGGTCGTTGGGAACGGACCTACACAGTCTATCAAGACTCTCTCAACAGGCTCGCCTAATGCCGGTATGGGCTTTAAGGGTGCCTTTGGTATAGCCGGAGCCGGCTTACCTGCACGTTGGCACGCCAAACATGTCCTACAATACTTCTTTACCGCCTTCCACACGTTCGGCCAGTAGAAGTGCTCCTGCACCTAATTTAAGGTCTTCTTCACCCCTAAGTGCCCTGCCATATCTATGGAGTGGGCTAGTTCTAACACGGCCACCCTAAACTCCTTCGGCACTAACACTTGGTGCTTCTCCAACCATACCTTATCTGCGCCGGCTTTGTCCGGTCGCCACTTCCTCATTAGTACGTCATCGTCCAAGTAGTAATACACGGGGAACTCCGGACATGAGTTTTCCCCTTTTGCCTCCCTGATTAGATCTATAAACTCCTCTGTCTGAGCCCTAATCAGGTCCGCTCGGTTCACGCTGAACCTTTCAGGTAGGGTCATCTTCACTTCCTGTCTCCTCGAATCCTCATTCTTCTGAGCTGGATCTGCATCGAACAGCCCAGACATGTCCACGTTGACCTCCTCCCTTGGTGGAGTCGACACTGCCATATCATCTTCAGTTTCGACCTCGGCGGCTACATCCGACTCTGTCACTACACAGGCCGGGTATACGATGACTTGTCTGTCCTCTGCCTCATCTTCAAGGATGCTGGCTAGATCTATCTTGTCCGGTGTTCCACTTGTACCGTGGTCCTTCCGGTTCACCTCTGGCACAGCTTTTACTATCAGCTCTGGCAACACCTTGGACCCACACAAGTCGTTCCCCAGGATCACTTGGACTCCTGGAGCAGGTATATTGGGGCACACTCCCAACATCACCGCCGACAAATAATCTGACTTCAACTGGACAGCACACACACGGGCATGTCACTCTTAGACAACAACCCATGAACCTTTATCCTCCTACTGCCAGCTAACAGTCGATCATTTCCTATTAGGCCTCTCAGAATCAAACTCTGATTGGCTCCAGTATCCCTGAGGATACTAACCTCCACCTCGGGTTGACCTTCTATGCCGACCTAACCTTTACTAATGAACGGCCTATACCGCTCGTTCATCAAATCTACCTTCTGTGGTTTGTCTTGTTGTACATCAACGTACTTCCTCCGGGATCACATGTGGTCAGGCTCACGACTCTCTTGCCCTGCCGACAATCTCGCATCATGTGACCCGATCTGTTGCACTTGTAGCATCTCATTCGGGAGAAATCTCTCCTATACGGCCCCGAGTGGCTCTGACTCTGCCCATTCGTATTGGAGTTCCTCGGGCCAGATGTACTACTCATACTCTGTGGACCTTCATTGGACTCTTGTCTCCTCTGCACATTTTTATTTTCCTGCATACCTCCAGCAGGCAGACTCGACAACTTTCCTTCCTGGGGCTTAAAACTAGCTGGTCTGCTTGTCTGCCCCCCAAAACTTCTTCCTCCCCAGACTCCACTGGATCTGCCATTGTTGCGTTTCATCTCATTCTTCACTCTGTTCTCCCTCAAGCTCTTATATGCTTCCGTAATCATATTTGCCCTATCTGCGGCGTCTTTCACATCCTTTACCCCTGCTTCTTGGATCTTGAACTTTGTTTCGGGATGCATCATCTCCAAGAACTTCTCCATGACCATCAGTTGCTTCAGGTCAGCGTAAGATCCAACTCCAGCAGCCTCAATCCACTTCTGGAATCGTCTTTCCAGATCCCTTGATGTCTCAGCAAAAGTATGTGTCCCAACTTTGATCATCTCTCTGAAGCACTTCCTATAAGCTTCTGGGGTTAGCTGAAATGAGCGCAATATGCTGCTCTTTACTGTGGCATAATCCTGGCACTCTTCCAGTGACAATTTGGTGTATGCCTCCCTGGCTGCACCGGTCAATCTTAACTGGACCAGCTGGGCCCATTCCTCGTTCGGCCACTCCTTGATACTGGCTACTTTTTCAAAGTGCTCGAAAAAGCTCTCTGCCTCTTCGGGAACAAACAAGGGAATATCCTTCTCCCTAACCCTAACATCTGGTGAGTGTGATACCTGGGTGGTGCTCCCTGGCAACCCATGTTCAATCCTTTGTTCAGCCAAGGTTCTGTTCGCTTCTATCTGCATTTGTTTTGTTCTCTCTTTCTCTTTTTCGACCTGGGCTTTTTCTTTTTCTACCTGGGCTTTTTCTTTCTCCACCTCTAGTCTTGCTTTCTCTTTTTCTACCTCAAGTCTGGCTTCCTCTTTTTCTACTTCCAGCCTGGTTTTCTCTTTTTCTACTTCCAGTCTGGTTTTCTCTTTTATCTGGAGTTCTAATTTCATCTTTTCCAGCTGGAACTGTCTCTCCTTGTCCTCACGCTGCGTCTGGAGCTCTAACTGGAATCTCTCCACGCTCCTATTCCGGCTACTCTTCCTACTTTGGCTACTCTTGCTGCTCCTACTCGATCCCTGGGATCTCACTTCATCCTGCCCATCATCCTCCTTTCCACTTTCAGCTCCTTTTTGGGCTCCTTGCTCTGCCGCTTCACTTTTGGCTCTTAACTGCCTCAGGATCTCATCCTTCATCCCAGCTACTTTAGATGCTTTCAACCAAATGCCACATTTTTCTGCTATTTGTTTCAATTGATCCCTCGTGCAACCTTCCAAGTCCTCAGGCTTGCCTGACTCCACAAATGCTTGCACCTTATCCATCTTGTCCTGTGAGTCTTCCCAAGAGAGAGAATATACACTTGCGGTCACACAGTGTATCTATTTCAACAAGGGGTGTACGAATACACTCTTGGACAGGGTGTGGGTGTGTCAGTTCACTCTCCCGGACACAGGCCCCCAATTTATTATAGTGTGGGTTGGTGGTGTTGTCGTTGCTGATCCTTCTTTCTGGACATCCCAACCCACAACTCGGTGGAATGCTTATACTTCACTATGAGATCACACTAGGCGCTTCTGGCTTTTGGAGAGGGGCTCAACGTCACACATTTAGGGGATACGGCTCCAACACTTAGCCTTGTTGTCACGTGCACACACCCACTCGAGCTGCTGTAACTCCCCACTCTCCCCTTAGGTGATATGATCTCCCCAATCCCCTTTGACTTATTAGTATTACCTTCTACCCTGTCCAAAGCAGTGATTCTTGGTTCTTTCTCTCTCTCTCTCTCTCCTTCTTTACTACCTCCTGGGAAGCTTCACTAGGACAAGGGCAAACACCAGCAAATTTGAATACATTTACTGGACAAAGCACATGCACAGTAAATACACACATACAATAATAATAATAATGAAACTACACTCTATACTATTTCAGTCAGGTTGCACTCCAACACCATCAGAACTCTATCATCTGCTTATCAAGTGGTATCCTATCTCCTGGTTCACCACCTGATACTATCAACCTCCTCAGGTAGATCAAGTCTTATAATACAATGTTGCACTATCAGCAAGAGAATATATATATATATATATATATATATATATATATATATATATATATATATATATATATATATATATATATATATATATATATATATATATATATATATATATATATATATATATATATATATATGCAATTGACGATCACAAAACACTGATCATTTTATGCGGAAAATCCACAGAGAAATATTAAATGAGGTGAACGTTTCGGCTTTGTTAAAGCCTTTGTCAACACCAGACTCGCCTATCGGCTTTGGTGTGTGTATCGAACCAGGAGATAGGATAGGTGTTGTCTGGTGTGTCTGGTGTTGACAAAGGCTTTAACAAAGCCGAAACGTTCACCTCATTTCATATTTCTCTGTGGATTTTCCGCATATATATATATATAAATTGTACAAGGAAATAAACATGTACATATAAACATGTACAAGGAAAATCAGCATATGAATGCAATAACATATATCAGTATAAATGTTCCTTGATACACAACAATGATCAATCGATCACCCTATCAGTCCTAGAACACATACAACTGTAGGTAATCCAGCCTACGACTGTAACTCTATACTTCAGTACAAACACCTTGGTACAAAAATGGCAAACTATCACTCGCCTTTCACTGCGACTTACACGCTAAAGCCAAACACTCTATCAACTCCCTACAAGTGATCATTTAGAACTTTCCTTCCACATCTGGAAGTTCACTACCCTGATATCTTCATGTTCTTCCGGGCTTAACTACCAGGATTCTTTGCACCTCCTCCAGGCTGCTACACCATGAAGTTTTCCTTGGGCAACTATGGTGTTTCACTACCTCAACTAGGGTCCTCCACAGCTCTCCTGGCTGCTACACCATGAAGTTCCCTCAAGCAACTATGGTGCTTCACTACTTTTACAGAAGCACGGGACACTCCTCTTCACTGCTTCTCCTCACAGCTCGAGGTCCTCTCCTCCACTACCTTGCAGTCTCATCAATTACTCCCTCTGTGCTGGCTTCGAAGTTCTTAGCAACTTCTTCCCCAAAGACAAACCGGCAAACCATTGACACTCCAATAAAAATGTTTCCTTATAAACACATAGACGAAATAATCCACACAATGTGTTTGTATCTAACATCTATCCGCTCTCTACATGAAGTGAGAGTGGACTTCCCCATTGGGCTGGTCCATGTTCCACCTCACCCAGCAGGCCTCACTCACTCTGGGAGGATCCTCTGCCGACAGGCAGTTGGCTTCTGGCGGTCGACAGGAAGGACGCGCTGCTCGTCCCTTCAGCTGTTCCTCCCTCTCCACTCTCTTATTTTAGGCCTTCTGCCTTATCAAAACATGTCTAACTTATAAATAAACATTGCTACTGTCGCTGGGCACATGACCAACTACAAGCAATCACTATGAACTGGCTTAAATCGTGCTTACCACAGATTGTCTAGTCGAGGGCGCTATCCCTCTGATGGCGTCTGGTCAGGGCGCTCCACACAGCCCCGAAAATGTCTCTGGGCAGCTTAATAAACTCTCCTCGCCGTCCAGGACTTGAGACCACAACGTTCTCAGCTCAATTCCACAGCTGGCACGTCTGCACACTTCTCTTCTCTTGGAGATATATCACTAGGGGTTCCTTTCTGACGGGAGCTCAAACGGAGCACGGCTTTCCCCCTGCGATGTCTGGCCTCAAGTGAGGTCAAAGCCCTCCAGAAGTGAGCCTCACGCCTCCAGCAAATTATCCACATCTCCTAACCAGTCATTTATCTGTTTTCTTATTCACTGCTTATAATCTTAAACTCTGTGTAAAATTTACCCAATTATTTTTACATATGAATCTTCATGTCTGTATTTCCGACCTCCTAGTCAGGCCAGGCTTGATAGAATAATTCTCAAAGGGGAGACTGGTTTTTCGGCTACCTGGGATCATAACACCTGTGGCTGATTTGGGTACTCAGTTTTCACCTGTGTCCTCTTGTTCGCGTACCGCCAGTGTTGTTATCTATAGAATTTTGTAGGTAGTGATCATGTCTCCCCCTCACTCTTCTGTCTTCCAGTGTCATAAGGTGCATTTCCTGCAGCCTTTCCTCCTAACTCATGCCTCTTAGCTCTGGGACTAGTCTAGTTGCATACCTCTGAACTTTTTCCAGCTTCGTCTTGTGCTTGACAAAATATGGGCTTCATGCTGGGGCCACATACTCCAGGATTGGTCTTATATATTTGTTATACAAGATTCTGAATGATTCCTTAGACAGGTTCCTGAAGGCTGTTCTGATGTTAGCCAGCCTCGCATATGCCGCAGACGTAATTCTTTTTATGTGGGCTTCGGGAGACAGGTTTGGTGTGATATCAACTCTTAGATCTTTCTCTCTGTCCGTTTTATGAAGTACTTCATCTACTATTCTGTATCCTGTGTCTGGCCTCCTGTTTCCACCGCCTAGTTTCATTACTTTGCATTTATTCGGGTTAAATTTTAGCAGCCATTTGCTGGACCATTCATTCAGTCTGTGTAGGTCATCTTGTAGCCTCCTACTATCATCCTCTGTCTCAATCCTCCTCATAATTTTAGCATCATCAGCAAACATTGAGAGAAACGAGTCTATACCCTCTGGGAGATCATATACATATATCAGAAACAGTATATGTCCAAGGATTGACCCTTGCGGGACTCCACTTATGACGTCTCGCCAATTTTAGAAAACAACCTTCACAGTGAGTTGTTTTCTTATGTTGCTTAGGTACTCCGTTATCCAATGGTGTACATTCTCTTTCACTACAGCCTGCATCTCCAGCTTTTTCGTTAGCCTCTTGTGTGGTACCGTATGGAAGGCTTTCTGGCAGTCCAAAAATATGCAGTCTGCCCACCCCTTTCTTTCCTGCCTTATTTTTGTTGCCTGGTCGTAGAATTCAATTAACCATGTGAGGCATGACTTGCCATACCTGAACCCATGTTGAAGCTGTGTTACAAAGTTCTTTCGCTCCAGATGTTCCACTAGCTTTCTTTGAACAATCTTCTCCATCAGCTTGCATGCTATGCAGGTTAGGGACATTGGCCTGTAGTTCAGTACCTCCTGTCTATCCCCTTTCTTGTATATCGTGACTACATTAGCTGCTTTCCAAATTTCTGGCAGTTCCCCCTGTTGCCAGTGATTTGTTATACACTATGGATAGTGGCAGGCACAGTGCTTCTGCTCCTTTCTTTAGTATCCAAGGGGAGATTCCATCTGGGCCTATTGCCTTTATCACATCCAACTCTAATAAAAAACTTCCTTACTTCCCCACTGGTAATCTCAAACTCTTCTAGTGGTTCCTGGTTAACTATTCCCTCTCTAATCTCTGGAATTTCTCATTGCTCTAAGGATATCTCCTGTATTTTCTTATTCAGTTCCTCACACACACTTCCATGTCGTTTATAGTGAATCCTTCTGCCCCTATCTTTAATTTCACTACCTGTTCCTTTACTGTTATTTTTCTCCTGATGTGGCTGTGCAGCAATTTAGGTTGAGTCTTTGTCTTGCTTGCGATGCCATTTTCGTATTGTGTTTATGCCTCTCTTTTCATCCTGACATATTCATTCCTGGCACTCTGGTATCTTTCTTTGCTCTCAAATGTCCTGTTATTCCTATAGTTTCCTGTGGAGGTTGATTTCGGTTGTAAAATGTTGGTGGACACAGTGGAGATCAGACTAAATCCACAGCTGAGATCAGAGAGACCGCAAGTCACCATTAATACTCCGCCCAGTAAAGTAGTGCCTTCTCAGCTGGAGATCATCAGAAATAATGTGAACTGGAACAGCCTAACTATGTAAGGGAAAAATGGACTCTATCAAAAAGTATGCATGGGGATTATAGTAAATAAAATCATTAATGTGTTTGATAGCATATGTAAAGAATAGAGTATTAAGGGGCAATGATGCAAGAGAGGGAGACGCCATCTTGACTGTAGGGGGAGGTGTATCGTTGCCGACTGATCCTGCTATTTGAGGGTTTTTCTCCGGCCGTACAGTCAGATAAGCCTATCCTTGTATATAACCAGGATTGCAAGATTGGGTAGAGTAATATTACAGAAGTTGAAGAGGTTTTATAAGAGTTCAGGTTTCCTAGAGGCTAAAATATATGTGTCATTGGATGATAGCGGTGGTGGCTGGTGGCAGAGACATCAATTGGGTGGAGGTTGGGGGAGATGCTTCTCTCATTGTGTCTGTTGAGGTGCTTGTGGAGGGTTCCTTGCTCCCCTTTGG